>NC_058131.1:383983850-384001005 GCF_016433145.1 Gracilinanus agilis | reverse complement strand
AGAGAAAGAGAGAGAGAAAGAGAGAAAGAGAGAGAGAGAGAGAGAGAAAGAAAGAAAGAAAGAAAGAAAGAAAGAAAGAAAGAAAGAAAGAAAGAAAGAAAGAAAGAAAGAAAGAGAAAGAAAGAAAGAAAGAAAGAAAGTTATATTGCCAAAAGTAGAAGTACAAGCCCTTGGGCAAGTTACTTAATTCCTCTAAATCTCACCTTTCTCTTCTCTAAAATGGGGATAATAGTAATACATATTTCACAGAGTTGTTGGAAGTAAACCTATGACCGTAAAATATATTTTTATATAAGATATCTATATTTTTATACTGGGATTTATGGATCCTATTCCTCTGCCCAATTCGATCTACTACTCTATTTTTAAATGAATATTAGTTCACATTTAGGTAACAATGGTGACTCTGTGGCAGGAATCATTTCATTCATTCATTCATTAAAAGTGAATATTTTGCATAATTTGCTATTGAAATCAAAGAAAAGGCCCAAAACTGTTCCTAGGCAATGCAAGAATCACCAAACTATAACAAAATCATTTCCTCAACATAAAACAATATAAATGACAAAAATAAATCAAGTAACAAAATTATTCCACATGGAATATGATCCTAATTTTGTATTTGTCTCTACTTTCTCATCAGAATAGAGGGAGAGAGATATAATCTATTCAGAACTCATGATCCAGGTACTAAAAACTTTAAATCAATCTCTTTTTACTCATGAAGCTGTGATTATCTTCTGGAGCAGGCTAGAGATCTCTCTGTGAAGCTTCTTGTTTGACTCAAGGTTCATTAGGATTTTGCCAGGGGTCCTGAATTCAGAGATGCCATGTGTTTTTCCTTCTGTCTCTCTACTCCCAACTGCAGCCTACCATTTGTTTCTCCATCTGCTTGTTCCTACTTTTCTTACTTCTATCCTATCACCATATGGCTCTCTGATTGCAGCTGCTCAGGAATACCCTAAAACTCCCCTTCTCCATGCAGTCCCCCAATCGATTTTCATTCTTATCCATTTTGAAATTGCATTAAGGCACAAGGTTATAAAAAGAATCTGATTTGCTAGAGCTTTCGTCAATAAACAACATTTTCCTTCTTTTGTCTCTGCAATAACCCAATGCTGCATGGGAAATTTCCCAATAAGGGCAGCATGCCCCTGTTACACTTTAAAATTTACAAGCGCTTTCTTCATAACAGCCTTGGGTATAGATAATGTTGCTATTATTGACCTTGTTTTACAATTTTTTTTTTTAATGAAGCTTAGGCAGAGGAAGTGACCTAAACCATATCACCTGGCTTGTAAGTATCCTAGCTGAGAACCAAACCCAGGTGTCCTGACTGTCCAGGTCATTATCTTTCCCCAAATCATAATTCCAGAAAAATAAAGATTTCATACATTTCAAGGAATTGCTTCTACGTTTCTTCCTTCTAGCTTTATATGGTAAAGTAATTGTAGATATAAAAACCAGAGAGTAGGCAGGCTTTCCCTTTATTTTTAAGGTATTATTTTGGAAAATTCACAGATTTACAAACTGGCCTTTGATCTCAAAATGTAAATTGTACACATCAACATCAATTGAAGATAGAAATTATGATTCTATATATAACTCCAGCTTTAGTAGCCTCTCCCACAGAGGATAGATAGTGTTGCTATATCTTTAAAAAAGAATGGAGGTAGGGCAGCTAAGTAGCACAATGGATAGAGCTCCAAAACTAGAGTGGAGTTCAAATCTGACATCAGGCACTTTCTAACCATGGGGAAGTCACTTAATCCCAATTGCCTAGCCCTTACCACTCTTTGGTCTTAAAATTGATATTATGACAGAACTGGAGAGGGAGGGGGAAAGGAAGAAAGAAATAGCTAGGTGGCACAGTGGATAGAGCTCCAGATCTGGAACTGGGAGGACCTGAATTCAAATCTGACCTACTAGCTTGTAATCATGGGCAAGTTGCTTAACCCCATTAGCCTAACCTTTACTTTTTTGTCTTGTTTCAAAGACAGAAATTGAGAGTTTAAAAAAAAAGAATAAAATCTTAGAGATTCATAGAACTATAATTCTGTAGTTACTTACCATGGCTAGAGAGAGAGAGATGAGGTAAAGATGAAGAGAACACTAGAGAGATTATGGTTTACCACCCTAAGAAAACAAAATGAAGAAACTTTGTTTTCAGAACTGAGGCGTCAGTAATGTTAGGTAACTAACTATAGTACTTCCACTATGATCTTCTTGAGAGTTGATATATAGCTAAAAAGTATTTGTGTGTTATTGTTTGTTACACTACTAACAATTTTAATAAATAGCAAGCTCGACATTTACAGAAATTAGAGAGTTTGAAAAAGTGATGAGCAAAAACTTATGGGAAAAGAAGTTTTACTAGTTTATTTAGAAAACTTCTGGGGACTCACAATTAATTAATGAGGGGCTTCAACTTTAGAAATTTATGAAGAAATTTCAGAATATATCCCTTGATTGCTTGGAAGTTGAGATGAGAAAACTAATAAGGTAACAAGAAATAATAAGTAAAAAGGGGTGAAGACCTTACCCATTTTAAATATGAGTCATAGCCTTTAAGATCCCACCCACTACACATAAAATCCCCTTCTCATGCCTCAAGCATTTGTGTTTTAAATGGTTTTGATACTCCCACCAGAGGCAAACCAAAACCACTCTTGAAATGAATGGCTAGTCTTAAAGAGTTTCAGTGGTCCAAAAAAAAAAAAAAAAAAGTCATTACTCTGTGGCCAATATAGAATGAGATCCCTGATCTGTGTTTGGCTGATTATATGATGATTCAATGGGGCTCCTACACAAAGCTTTTCCAGCTTCAAAGGACCTGACAGAGGTTGGCTTCCACTGGCACACAGAGCCTTCAGGAACCCAGAGTCCCATTCACATTACAATGAAATATGAGTAAAAGATTTTAGTGGAAAAGGAAATCCTAACTTTAGAAAATGTGACATTAATTCCATACAAATAAAACTACTAATCAAATCAAAAATTCCATTTCAGTTTCTTTTAACTATCTCCTGGTCTATGTTTCTAATTATATTGTACCCACTATTCCAGAGAGTCCAGTGAAATTAGAATGTTAAAATTCAGTGCTAGTTCTGATTCTGCCATTAGTAAACTATAATTTTCCACTTCTCAAGCTAGTTTCTCACTCTGTCAAGTGGCAGGGTTAGACCAGAAGATCTCCAAAGTCTTTTATAGTCTGTGGTTTTATAGTCAATTGAAGTATAAGTAAGAACTTGCCCTTCAATGCTTGAATATAATAATTAAAAAAAAAAAAGGGGGGGGGGCTTCAAAATCTAGCATCTGTTCTAGAAATACACCATGGCCCAAAGGAATGAACACTAGTTTGGAAATCAAAGAACCTGGATTCAAATCTCAGCTATGGCCTTTATAACTTTAGGCATTCTCTCATTTTCATTTCTTCTACACAATGAAAAGTTCGGACTACATGATGACTTCCTAGCTTTAAACCTATGATCCTGTCTTCAGTCTTTCAAAAAGAATTAATTCTTAAAACATTTTTTTCCCTGCTTTTGTCCTCCCAACAACAATAAATTCTTTAAAAAAAAAATCTTATTTTCTGTCTTTGTAACAACTCTTAAGACAGAAGGGCAAGAGCTAGGCAAACAGGGCTAAGGCCTGGTACTTCTTCATCCACTGAGTCTCCTAGTTGCACCAACAATGAAATCTAAGGGCTTCTTTTGCTTTCTATACCATTGCTTAAGCCAATTCCATGTGGCCATCTTAGCAGTTCACAGAGAAGATACCAACTTATATTCTAGGAGTTTCCTTACCAAATAGTTCCTATAACTACAGTAGGCACTAAATGCTCTTCGATTAGCTTCCCTTCCCTTCCCTATAACAGTGAGATCATAGTTCTAGTCCCTATCTCTTTCATTGAGACTGTTTCCCAGGAAGGATGGGATCACAGGCATATTATAAGAAGATACCACAAGGTTTCTTTTCCCTTTACAAATTAGCAACTCTAATATGCAAGAAGTCTCCACATGTGCCCATTTGTACCTCCCTATGTGCATTGGAGCTGTTGACCTCTACATGTGTGTTTATACTGTGCCCATTCTTTATCATGTACATAACATGAAGGAAGAAATCATTACCAATTGGCATATCAGGCTGTGTCCAGTTTTTTCCATCTGATGTTGCTGGGGGTCTAGTTGTCACTATGTCCATAACCGGAGTAGGAGAAACTACCAGAACAAAAGAAACAGTCTGTCAGAGACCATTACTATAACCCTGGGAATGTCTCTAAATTTGTCTCCTCTGTCTTTTCTGTTTCCCCCAAAGTCACCAATAGCTGCTTCCTCCAACCCCTATTCTCCATCATTCAGTAAGTTATGACCAGTTTCTCTATAGCTCCCAATGTCCTCTTCCCTAACTTTCTGTTAGGATGTGAACATCCTAAAGATAACTACTTCTCTTTCCTGCCTCCCCTCAAAAAGATGAGCTCTTTCTGGGTCTTGCCATATAGTCATCTTCCTTGTTAACTTTAATCCTATATCCTGATCAGTTTTGACTTTTCCCTCCTGAAATGAACTGCCAGTATATGCTCTCCAAGTCCAAAAAGCTGGGACTTGGGTTAACATCCTCTTCCTTCTGTTCCTTTTTAAGTTACATGCATGATTCCTACCCCTCAAAACAAACACACACACTCTCTCCCAGTATCTCTTTTCAAATTCCATTCCCCTAATCCCTCTCTTCATGGAACAACTTCAGGTGGCAAATGACAAGCATATTCTTGGTTCTGGTCTTCCCAGCACTCACAAGAAACTTTCTGACTTTAGGTTTCCCTTCTTAACATTGAAAAGTTCGAAGAGATCTCAGAGGTCATTTAGTCCAACAGGACTAATGGGGACACAGGGATATGGAAATAGAGGCCCAGAAAGGTCATGTAGTCACAGGGGTGCCCAGAGGTACATGGGAAGGAAGGAGCAGAATAATGATTTCAACTTCAATCCTCTGAGGAAAGGAGGGGGAAAATACCTACAAAGAACCAAGCACTCTGTTAAGTGCTTTACAAATAATAATTTTGACTCAAATATAGTTTTATACATTTGTAAGTATCTAATTTGATTCAAGAATCAGCACTCTTTGCACTATACTATATTCCCTCCTCTTCTCTCTACCCTTGGAAGAATTCAATCTCAATGAATTCCTTATGCATTTTTTTTTTTTTTTGCATTCTAGGTACAACTTTCCTTTAGACTTCTCTAATTTGCCTTCTCCTCCTCTCCTGCTCCCATCTTTCTTCTTTATGGTTCTCTATCCTAGCTATCCTTCACATCACTGATTCTCTTCTCTTAAGCCTGGGATTATCTTGGCTATTTGTTTGTTTCCCTTTTCCACTCTAAGTTTAATAAACTCCTTTGTTGCCATGTGGAAGCATACTAAAAAATCTCTTTTAGTTCAACTGGAAATATTAAGAAATAATATTTCTCTATTCTAAAAGTTTTTTCCATACCAGTACCAAAAAAAAAAAAATCAAAAGCTTTCAATAATACATTATGAGTGGAAAATTAAGTTCAAACAGAGAGGACTTCTCAGTCTTCTTTTCGTTTAATTCCTCCCCAGCCCAAAGTGACTGGCCAAGGAAAAACCACCCAAATTTATTCCATCCAAAAGGGAGAGCCTTCTATTATTCAGAAATAATACTGATCATACGGAAAAATCCCTTTGAATCACTGAGCATAGCGGTCCAAGAAAAAACTGAGTATTGACTACATTTTTGGAATGTTAGATAGTCTACAGGCATTTATTAAGTACCTAGGTGCCAGACATCCATTTAAGATCTGAGCATATAAAGCAAAGTAAAAAACAACCTCTGGGGGGCAGCTGGGTAGCTCAGTGGATTGAGAGCCAGGCCTAGAGATGGGAGGTCCTAGATTCAAATCCGGCCTCAGACACTTCCCAGCTGTGTGACCCTGGGCAAGTCACTTGACCCCCATTGTCCACCCTTACCACTCTTCCACCTAGGAGCCAATACACAAAAGTTAAGGGTTAATAAAAAAAAAAAAAAAAAAAACACTGGCCCAGAGAAGCTCTCAGCCTATTAGACGATATAAATGCAAATAATTATATAGAAGCAATAGAAATACAGGATAAATTAGAGACAATTGACAGTGGGAAAGCATTAGCATTTAGGGGATGAGAAGAGGCTTCTTATAGGTCAGATTTTAGCTGACACTAGAAGGAAATCAGGAGGCAGAGATTTTTAAACTATTTCAACATACTATGTTCTTTTCTTTATTCAGGATTCCTCTAAATGTTACCTCAAATTGTTTTGGGAGAGGACAATATGTCAGAAGATGAAGGGGGAACTATGTCATTTTGGACATATCTCACTAAGAGAGAAATCACTTGGATATTAAATTAACATTTTTATTTCGTGAAGACTTATACCTAAAGCAGAGAGTAAGACTTTTCATACTTTTTCTTCCCTCTGCTATTCCCTTGAAGGAAGTCCTGAGTAAATGTCAATTTGCTGATTTCATTTGAGGAGTTCCATCTTCTGGGGGGCCTTTGGAACCATGGTTAACAGATTCTTACCAGCCCCTAGAAACCCTTAATAGAAAAATCACATTTTTAATCAGTTCCCATCCTACTTCATTCCAAAGTTCTACATCTCATTGCACTAGGCTATACATTGCTTCTATATAGAAAGTCTCTCTCTCTCTCTCTCTCTCTCTCTCTCTCTCTCTCTCTCTCTCTCTCTCTCTCTCTCACCAAAAATATCCTGATTCTCCAGACAATGGGGACATTACCTGACTTTTTGTCCTTGGTGGTCATCAGCACTGGATGAGTGGAAGCAGAGGATGTTAGGGTTGTCAGCATTGGGCGAGTGGAAGCAGGGGTTGTTAGAGCAGTAACAGTACTGGCTAGTGTTAGAAATAAACATCAAAGACAAGGATTAACTATGTCATAATCTTCTTCTGCGGATTTCTTTGGGGAGGTAGTTTTTCTAGAACAAGGAAAACTGGAAATCTACCATGAGTCAGTTGAATCTGGTCTCAATGCCCAATTCATGGCTTTGCAAAAGATTTCTACACTTAATTCCTTTCCCAATTTATGTCTCCAGGGGCTCTTCCCCACTCTTTCTTTTGCCTACAACAACTACACACATTTGTCAGAGCACCATCCTCCTCTGAAAAAGTCTCAGCCCCCAGCTTACTTTCTCCAGGAATTCTATCAAAGCAAGTAAGGATCAGAGTAAGGTACCTCCTTTTTGTGAGACAATTGCTAGGTCACTCTAGAGATATATGGTTACAGAACCCTTACATTTCTTTGGTCTCATTATCTTCAAAGAATGCTGGTAACTTCTGAAATCTGCATTAAATTTCAGGTAATGTAAAAATAAGGAAATACTAAGAACTCTGGCCATTATGATTAGAAAAATCAATAAACGTTCTGTTGTGTTCAGATCTCTGGTTCATAGCCACTTTAAAAAAAAATTCATAGGTCTATAAACTAAGCTGAGAAGAAGAGTGGGATGTTATATTGAAGGTTGTCTTTGGCATAACCTTGGGTAAGTCACTTTCTGTGCCCCAGGCAACTATGTAAAACAAGAGATATTGACCAATTTTATGTCATGGACCTCACCATGTACACATTTTTGCAATCTGGAGAAATTAATGCACATATTATCAGAATGTTTTTAAATGCACAAAATAAGATATAAATAAAGGAAGACTAATTCTATTGAAATTACTTATATGTATGTATATATGTATATAAATTATTTTTCACTTTCAATTTCATGAACCCCTTGAAATCTCTCCACAAATCCTTGGGGCTCCATAGATAAGAATACTTTCTCTAATTTGCAACAGTGCAAAGAAATTACATTCAGGCCAATATTAAAAAGAGAAAACTGAGGAACTCTGAGTTCAGATTGAAGTATATTTTTTGACTGTATTTTTCTTGGTTTTGTTTTTCTTTTGTAAACAACTAATATGGAAATATATTTTGCATGACTTCACATGTATAATTGATACATGTGATTGATATCTCAAGGTGTTGGGAAGGAAAGGAGAGAATTTACAACTCAACATTTTTAGAAATTAATGTTAAAAAAAATTTTATCCTGAACTTAAAACATGAAAAGAGAGAAAACTTCTATATACATAGTAAAAGACAAAAAGAATTGTACACATAAAACCATGGGTCTCCATTTCAGATTGCTTCCTTTTTTAGACGTATATAATAAATTCCATACATGATTTCAAAACCATGCTGCTTGTCTGTACTTCCTTCTGAAACAAACCCCAATTCTTTAGGAAGTCTATTTAGATCAAACAAATACTCAGAAACTATTAGGGAGGATCCATTCTTTATTAGATGAATGGCTGGCATTTTGAAACACCTTTGACCTTTCCAGGATTTTACAGTCACCTCCTAAGTGGTCAAAGGCCTTTAAAGTTTGTAAGGGGGTTTGACATCCATTTTAAAGCCAGACTTAGCAAGATATTTAATCCTATAATTTGTCTAACAAGAGACAAGCTATTTCCCCAAATGAAAAGATTATCTTCCCTCTTATCTTAAATTTAAACTTGTATTATCAGGATGTCTAAAAGGAAATTTAGAGTAGGAGCCACAAGACTGGAATTGCAAAGTAAATAGGACTCAAATACATTAAGATTTTCCACTTTTGAAAAACAGGAGATATGCTAGATTTCTTCATATTCCCCCTAGTCTTTTTTTTCTTTCCTTTTTTTGAGAGGGAATGGGGAAGTGAGTGGGGGAGTACTACGTATCCCACCCAGACTGGAAGTGCAAAGACCACTCATGGGCTAATCCCACGACTATTTAGCACAGCAGCTTTAACCTGCTCCGTTTTCATAACATGAAATGGTTCACCCTTCCTTAGGCAAGGAGGAATTGATTCCTCCTCTCAGGGATTTACTATTATTGTTACAGATTTATAGTGCAGACACCCACTGAGCTCACTGTAGCTCAGAACTTCTGAATCAATAGGATATCCCAGTCTCATTGTCCCCTAGAGCAGGGCCTATGAATGCATCCCACCATACACAACCGCATTACCCTTTCAAATAATTTTCACCTGTCTAAATGAACTCACTTATATTTGCCAACTCAAGTATTACCTAAATTTTTGGATAAAGGCTAGTAGAATCCAGTCACTACAATATACCAGTGAGTCAGGTTCTAGTGGAAGAAAAGATAAAATAGGTGCCAAAAAAAGCTCTAGGGGGTCTGCCTTGGTTTGGCCTTATTAAAGACTCGTCTGTACTTAGAACCTTATCTCACTGAAAATACATTCTGTTCTCTGAAGGTAGTCCTGGCAACATGATACCTTGTCTCCACATAGAGTGAGTGTCTTCTGAAGAATGGCTATCAGATTCTTGCCAGCCTTTGGAAATCCATTATATAAAAACCACTTTTAAAAAATGAATTCCCATCCTTCTTCATTCCATTTCTAATCTCAGTTGATTTAAGCTATATATTGCTCCAATAAAGAAAGTTGTCTCCTCTCTCCCACAAATCTCCTTGTCTAAGTATTTGACTTCAGATGACTTCAGATGAGAAGAAGTAGAGGTGAAAGCAGTAGAAATGCTGACTATTATTAGAAATAAACCTTCAGCCAATCCAACCATTCCACAGATTTGGAACTATGCCCAAAGCTGTGTATACCCATGATCCAGCGATACCACTAGTAGGTATGTGACCCAAAGAGATTTTTTTTAAAGGGGAAAAAATATTTACAACAGCTCTTTTTTGTCATGGCAAAGAACTGCAAAATGATGTTCATCAAGTAGAGAATGGCTGAACAAGTTGTGGTATATGATTGTAATGGAATACTACTGTGCTAAGAGAAACTATGAGAAAGATGATTTCAGAAAAGACTGGAAAGACCTACATGAACTGATGCAAAGTGAAGTGAGGAGAATCAGAAGAACATTATACACAGTGACAGTATTATTATATGATAAACATTTGTGAATGATTTAAATGTTCTTAGCAATACAGTGATCCAAGAAAATCCTCTGACTCATGATGAAAAACACCATCCGCCTCCAGAAAAAGGACTGACAGAGTCTAAATGCAGATTGAGACATATTATATTTCACTTTATTCACTTTTCTTTCATTTGTTTGAGTTTTCTTTCACAAGATGTCTAATATGGAAAGATATTTTAGACTATTACACCTGTAAAATCTAGGAGAGAGAAGGAGGGTCAGAATTTGACTCAAATGCAAAAAATAAAAAGGTTAAACTTTGTTAATTGAAGAAAAAATAAAATATTATTAAAGAAAAAAGAAATAAACTTTCAAGGCAAAGATTAATCAAGCCACAGAGACACAAGAGTAATTGTGAGAAACAATCAACAAATGGATGATTGAGGCAGTGTGCAAAATGGAAAGATTATCAACCTTAACAACAGAATTCAAGCTAAATCACAATTCTGGTACTTATACAGATGGACATGTGATTTCTTTAGTCTGGGACACAATTTCTTCACCATGTATATGAAAGGAGAAGGACACAATCACTGAGGTATTTTAGAGTAGTCTAAGGGAACAGAACTAGCAACAATGGAAGGAATTTGCAAAAGGGCGGATTTAGAATGGAATGTAAAGTAAAGCTTCCTTAGAGGTAACTAGGTGGCCCATGCATAGAGTGCTGGGGAATCTGGAAGACCTGTGTTTAAATTCAGCTTCAAACACTTATAATTGTATCACCCTGGTCAAATCATTTGACTAGGTCTAACTCGTTTTCTTTCTTTAAAATGGGAATATAGTAGCACCTACCTCACTGGTTTATTGTGAGGATCAAATGAGATAATATTCTCAAAATGCTTTGCAAATTTGAAAGTGCCATATAAATGTTCATTAGCAACAATTAGAACCATCTCAAAGTAGAATGGCTGCTTAAGAGGATAATAATGAAAACACTGTATGTTTTCAAACAGAGGCTGAATGACCACTTGTCATAAGTGTTAGAAAAGGGATTCCTAATCATATATGATTTAGACCAAATGGCCGCTGAAGTCCGTTCCAACTTGAACTTGTTTTCTGATTCTATAATTCCAATTCTAAAATCTTTATGATCCCATAATCTACCTCTCTTTTAGTAAAGATAAGACCCATGGTAAGATCTTATATACGGTTCATGTGAATCAATTTCATTGGTCAGCATCAAGGAATAATTAATGAGCAAGTAACAGATGAGAAAATTGAAGCAGAGAGAGATTAGATCACATAGCTAATAAGTGTCTGAAGTCACATTTGAACTTAGGTCTTCCTGACTCCAGGCTTAGCGCTCTATCCACTGTACCACAAAACTCTCACAACTCGGGAAAATAGTTATTATTACCCTCATTTTGCAGGTGAAGAAACTGAGGCAGTCAAAAGTTAAGTGACTTGCCCAGGTTCACAAAGCTAGCAAGTGTCTGAGACTGGATATGAACTCAGATCTTCAAAAATCCAGAGCTGTGATTGGAATTAAGGAAAGGCTGTGCCGAGGAACATTTGACCTGGAAGACCAATTGTTAAAATTTTAGAATGAGAATTTATAATTTTGCATATTGGCAAATATTACAAATTAGGCCTTGATTTTTGCTGTTGATTGTTTTGAAAAATTGTCTTAAGAAAATGGAGAAAATGTAAAGAATACAGATTAAGCTTTAAAATGTGTCCCATTAGAAAGCCAGTTATTAAACATTTTCCAGCATACCCGAAAAATAAGATCTCTAGATTCTCAGTCCATTGCTCTTTTTCCACTAGACGTATTTGCCTTTTCCTCATCAGAAAAAGATCCCATTTAATTTCAACAAGCATTCATCAAGAGCCCAATAAACACATGAATCATTGTGTTAAACTCTGGATACTCAAATTCCAAACCTTCGTAAAAATAAATGGAGTAATTTTTGGATGGTGGGTAATAGACTTGGAAATGTTTGCCATGAGGCACCTAATTGTTCTTGGAAAGCAGACAAAAGATAAGCCCACCTAAACTTCCTCTCAGGTTGACTTCCAAGGGCCAAGATAAGTACAATAACAAAAGAGAAAACTTCAAATGGGGTCACAAAGAATTAGACATGACTGTGCAACTCCATCCTAAATGAGGTCTAATTAATTTTTAGGGGAATTATGAAAGTATCTTTAAATTTTTTTTAACTTTTCAAAACAGTAGGGTTAATTCAGCTGAATTTTAATAGATGCTATAAATACATGCAACACTTTTTTTTAACCTTTACCTTCCATCTTAGAATTAATACTGCATAGTTGTTTCAAGCTACAAAAGCAGTAAGAACTAGGCAAATGGGGGTTAAGTGACTTGCACAGAGTCAAATAGCTAGGAAGTGTCTGAGGACTGATTTGAACCCAGGACCTCCCATCTCTAGGCCTGGCTCTCAATCCACTGAGCCACCTACATGCTCCCATGTGACCTTACAGAGGTGGGAGAGGCAGAAGGAAAAATCCAAATTAAGTGTTGAAAGTGTCACAACTCCACGAAAACTAGGAATCATTCAATTTGCACTCACTTATTAAGCTCCTACACTATTTGAAGTACAAGGGCCACAAAGACAGAAGTGAAAAAATATTTGCTCTCAAGAAACTTATATTGAACCCAATTTAGTTTGGAGAGAAACAATCTAGTGACAAAAGCTTCATGAAGATGGCATTTGAGCTCAGTTTTGAATCATTTTCGATCATCTCTGTGCAGAGGCAGCCTGGTGGTGCAGTAGACAGAGTTCTGAGCTTGGCACATAGTAGGTTTGGGTTTGTTGTTTTTTTTTTTTTAACTCTTATCTTCTGTACTAGTAATAACTCTAAGACAGAAGAATAAGGGCTGGGCAATTGGGGTTAAGTTTCTTGTCCAAAGTAACACAGCTAGGAAGAGTCTGAGGACATATTTAAACCACCCTGGTCTTCCTAATTCCTCCTGGTACTCTCTCCACTGTGCCACCTGGCTGTCCCAGAGTAGGTGTTTAGTAAATACTTGTTTCATTTCTTCAGTCTTGTATAGCAGGGCAGTTATCACCACTCTCCAAGTGGAGTGTCTACACTCTTTAACACTTTCTTCTAGGCCCACTTGCTCTTGGCATCTCCCATTCCCAGAGGCAGCTTCTTTATAGTTAGCCCTTTGGGGACTCTGTGTTGAGTCTTATCTTGAAAGCTAACATCCCAAATCCCTTTCCTCCTTAAAAAAAAAAATCAGTAGACTCAAGGGCGGAACTCAGAGTTTGAGGTCTCACACATTGGGCTGTGACTAATGAGGCATTTCTGTGACTGACTTTTTTGTAAGTCATTGTCTAATGAGGAAGATGACATCAGACACCAACTAACTTTCAAAAACCATCCAATAAAAGTTAAATTCTTAGGGGCAGCTGGGTAGCTCAGTGGATTGAGAGTCAGGCCTAGAGTCAGACACTTCCCAGTTGTGTGACCCTGGACAAGTCACTTGACCCCCATTGCCTACCCTTGCCACTTTTCTGCCTAGGAGACAATACACAGAAGTTAAGGGTTTAAAAAAATAAAAAGTTAAACTCTTTGAAGGCAAGGTCTTCATATTTATTTTCCCATACCTCTCTGTGTCTTATACGTAAGGGGTTTAAAAAATGTTTGTTGAGGGGTAGCTAGTGAAGTGAGTAAAATGTCAGACCTGGAGTCAGGAGAACTTGGGTTCAAATCTGACCTCAGACACTTCCTAGCTGTGTGATGAGGAGCAACTCACTTAACCCTGTTTACCTAGCCCTTTCTCTTCTGTTTTAGAGTGGCTCACTAAGACAGAAAGTAGGAACTTTTTTAAATGTTTTTGTTGAACTGCTGAACCACACTGAATCTCTTCATCTCCATCAGGGGCACCTTAATATTATCTCAATACGGGAATAGAGCCACTTGTTCTGTCTGATCAACAAACCTAAGTTCCTTTGACTTCCTAAGTGTCCCTTAGGAAGATTTTCAAAGAGAAAAGAAAAGGAACGAGAGAAATTAAGCATTTGAACAACACCTACTATGTGCTCAACTCTGGGCTAAGTGTTTACAAATATATCTCATTTGGGGAAAAGAAAAAGACTCACCTTGTTCAACCTTCAATATTATTGTGACTTTCTTGTCATTAAACCAACCAGAAAGTTCCACACGGCAGCAATACTTCCCAGCATCTTCCTCTGTCAGGTTATATATTGTCAACGACACGATCCCCTGAGTAAGATTCTCCTTTAGGTGATATCTGCTAGAGTGCTGAAAGGTCACCTTGTGTCCATCTGTCCAGATGATTTCATTTGAGCATTTATTCAGAGGACACGGTCCCCGACCCCAGCACATGGATGTGACACCTCCCTCCTCGTGTACTGAATAATCACAGGGCAAAGTGACAGATTGGCCCACTATTCCTGTCACAATTTGTGCAGACAAAGAAGGACCTGCTGATAAAGAGAAAAGAGAAGAAGTTAGAAAGCATCCAATTGGGGCCTGCAGTGGAGAGAGCCCTAGACTTGGAGTCAGAAACAGGAGTTCAAACTTGTCTCAGATACTAGCTCTTTGTCCCTAGGAAAGCCACTTAGGCTACCTCCATTTCAGTTTCCTTCACCTTGTAAAATAGTGATACTAACAGCATCTTCCTTCCTCACAGGGCTTTGAGAATCAAAGGAGGCAGCATATACAAAATGTTTCACAAAGCTTGAAGAACTATAAAATGCTAGCAATTTTTTTTAAGTGAGGAGGTGTAAGCATAAGGAGAAATAAAGAGGAATAAGTTACTTTGAAGAATGTGGAGGAAGAGATAGGGACTAGGTCCATGATTTCAATAGTATTAGGAACTCCCCAATGAGGAAACGGTCTCTACCATAGATTTAGCACCACCTTCTAGTCTTAGAGAGCTTGCTTAATAAAACCTGCCCACCATACTCTAGAGCTTAACAAATCCAGATTAAAATAATACAATTGGGAAATATTTAATAAGATAAGTAAAAATTCAATCAGAGAGAGAAAAGGGTGGAAAGAGATTTTGATAAACAAATGAGAGGATAGATAAATGGATGGAGAGAAAGAGAGAGATGAGATGGAGAGAAAGAGATGGATAGATTTGATGTGTGTGTGTATGTATATGTATGTACATATCTCTTCTCATTATACCATGTTAGTCCAAAGCAATTCAAGCAGCATAAAGGTAAGTTGTGGATGGCTCACCAATTACATTCAATTTGATGACCTTCTGGCAAACCCCTGACAAATGACACTAGAGTTGAAGGCCAAAGACCTTGGTTCAAATAGAACCTCTGAGGATTACAATAGGTGTGACCTTGGGCAAGTGATTGAACCACTTTAGTTATCAGATTCCATGTCTGGAAAATGAGGAAGTTGCACTAGCTAGTCTCTGCAGTCTCTTCTAGGTCTAAATCTATCATTCTTTGATCCTAAATAAAGAGCAATTTTGCTACTTCATTCACAGAAGACATTTGACCTCAACTTGGTTCCTGGCTCACTTGTTAGTAATCCCTCTCCACTCCGCATAGACTCCATGGTTCTTTAATCTGAACTAATCTTTCAGTTTGCTAAATCAAACATCCCTTTTCTGTCCTTATTTCTCCATCCACAAGTGTCTTTCTCATAGATCAGAAATTCCCAAACCTTGACATGCCCTTTACATGAAGATTATCAAAGGGTTAGGGGGGAATATTTTTAAAATAACAATATCAAAGAAAAAGAGCTAATTCCATTTATAAAAACTTTTTCTTTCTCTGGTCTCATTAAACCCAAATCAAGAAATGACCTAGAGACTGAAAATGATATGTAGGTTTCAGTTTTAAAACTTTAAGAAGAATGAAACTGTTGATATGAAACAGAATGAAGTGCTTCACTAATTTATTAAACTGTATTCTGATAAACAATTTAACAACTTCATGATATTAAAAATGTTAAGTACCAAATAAAATTCTTTATGAAAAATTAATTAACTGTGCATATGCCTGGTAAACTAACATTCATTTACTTTAGTACTCAATAGGGAGTAGGAGATTGACTTAAATCAAGAATGAGGACCAATAAAAACCCCAAAGTCCTCCTTTATGAAGATCATCCCACCTACCCTTCACATACCTGCAATTAGCACCATCAGGACACAACTGAACAAGACAGGAAGCCCCATGGCACCAGCTGGAAAAAAGTAAGACAAGAGACTGGTTTAGTCTCCTGAGAAAGAGAGGGTTTTTAGAAAGGTCTGAGTCTTCAGTTTTAACTTCCTCTTTCCCTTGCCTTGACAAGTCATATGAGACGTCAAACTTGGGAAACAAGAGTCCTCCAGGCAGCAGCAAAGCCCATGGCACCTGCTGTCCAGTTGTTGCCTTACCTCTGGGTTATGAGATCTGCTACTTCCAGGAATTTTGGAAAGAGAAACTTCAATTTACCTAGAATATCCTAGTTCCCACCACACAAAAATCCATTCTAAGTTGTAATTTCTAACCCAGCAGAGACAAAGAAAAGGGAAGAAGACTATATGGTATGACTAAATTAAGGGAGTACAAGAAAGAAATCTGACTTTCCCAGTGCCCAAGAGAGGTCTTCTTCCTTGGGAACACAGACCTAATGGCACCCCTTTTATAGATGTGGGTTGACATTTAGGAAGTCCCTCCCCAATCTCTAGTACTCGACAAAGTTCATTTTGTTCATTAGCCACAAAGTATACCCATGAGCCTAGTGATGTTATTTTGAAATGTTTCACTGACAAAAGGTCTCATATATATTAAAATATTCACTAGCAACGCTTTTTTGTGAAATAACAAAGAACTAAAACCTAAATCATTTCCTATAAGTTAAAGAATAATAAAATAAATCAAGAATATGAAGAATACAGAAGCGTGACAAGACATATGAAATGAAACAAAGTCCATAGAAAGCAATATTAACAGTGTTAGAAAGAGTGCTGGTTCTGAGGGATTTATGGTAAAGAACGCTACCCACATTCAGAGGAAGAACTACAGGAGTGGAAATAGAAGAAAAACAACTGCTTGAACGCATGGGTTGAGGCGGACATGATTGGGGATGTAGACTCGAAACGACCACACCAATGCAACTATCAACAATTTGGAAATATGTCTTGATCAATGACACATGTTAAAACCAGGGGAAATACGCATCAGCCATGGTGGGGTGGAGGGGGGAAG
>NC_058131.1:383941571-383983775 GCF_016433145.1 Gracilinanus agilis | reverse complement strand
GCATGAATTATGTAACCATGTTAATTTTTCTAAAAAATAAATATTAATAGATGTTAAATATATATGTAAACAATAAAAATACCATAAATCCTGTAAAAAAAAAAGAAAAAAAAGAAAGAGTGCTGGACTTGGAGTGAGGTACATAGTTCAATTTAAACCTCTGATATTTACAGCTTTTGTGACTTTGGGCAACTCTCTCAACCAATCTGGACCTCAGTTTGCTGATCTGTAAAATAAAAGTGCTGGCCTAAATCTCTACCAAGTAGATTGAAATAAGAAAAAGAGTACTCACTGTGATGATATCACTGTAAATGGAAAAAAATTAAAAAAGCAAAAGCAAAAGAAACTAAATAATCTGTCTAAATAAAAAGAGCAAATGAGCTCAGAGAAGAATTGAGAAAATGCACTTTCTTCATTGCAGGTGTTGAATAGTTGCACATGCCCTCGGACTCTGTTGGTCATCTTTGGAGCCACCTTTTTTTACTCTTTCTTTTTTATCCTTTATTACAAAAGTTCTCAGTGGCCACTGAACTTGGAGTCAGGAAAACCTAAATCCAAATCCCACTCAGACATTTAATAGTTGTGCTACCCAGGACAAGTCAGTCAGTCAATAAACATTTATTAAGCATCTTCAGGGGCAGCTAGGTGGCACAGTGACGAGAGACTGTGCCAAAACTGGAGTTGGGAGAACCTGGCTTCAAATCTAGTCTCAGATAAAGAGTTTTTGCACATTCCCTAGGTGGAGGTACAATGCCCTTACCTGATGCTGTGAAAGAAGACACTGTGCCTGACCATCCAACCTTTCCCTCCCATCAGCCACCACTGTGCAGATGCTCAAAGCTGCCATTCCCCCTTGTGACATAACAGTCTCCAGAATTGAAAGTGTATATTTTTGCTAAAAGCCCCAGCTTCCTTTGTTTTTCATATAAATGGTTTATACAGATTGATGAAACTCTAAATAAATTGGAGTTAATTGTTTTTAAAAGACATAGTCATAACTATGTGACCCTGGACAAGTCACTTAACCCTCTTTGCATAGCCCTTGCCCTTCTGTCTTAGAGTTGTTACTAGGACAGAAAGTAAGGGCTTATTAAAAAAAAAATTAATTACTATGTGCTAGGCACTTCAATAAGTGTTGGGTATTCTACTGTGTGGCCCTGGGCAAGTCACTTAACCCCCATGGCCTAGCCCTTACCACTCTTCTGCTTTGGAACCAATACTTAATATCAATTCTAAGATGAAAGGTAAGGGTTTAAAAAAAAAAAGAAGATAACCCCTCTTGTAAAAGACAAGAATCTCAAAATCTAATGTGGGGGGAGACAACTTATAAATAACTTTGTACAAACAAACTACATACAGGAGAAATCAACAGAGAAAGGGAAGTCACTAGAATGGAGAAGGAAAGGTTTCCTGCAGAAGGTAGGACTTTTAACTAAGACCCAAAGGAAACCAGGGGTGCCAAGAGGTGGAGATGATCAGGGAAAACCTTCCAATTGTGATGCCCAGTCAGAGAAAAGATGGAAGACACCAAGAAGGCCACTGGAATGGGGAGTTAGATGAGAAGACTGGAAAGGAGCAGAGGGTAGGTTACACAGAGATTTGAACACCAGGTGAATTTATATTTGATCCTAAACATGATAGAGAACCGCCAGAGTTTATGGGGGAGGGAGGTGATAAGGTCAGACCTGGGCTGTGGGAATATCACTTTAATAGCTTAGTGAAGAATGGAATGGAGTGGGGAAGTTCGCAGCAACTATTGCAATAGTCCAGGCATGAATTGATGAAGGGCGGTGGCAATGTCAGGGGAGAAGAGGGCACATAGGAGAGATATTACAAAGGTAAACCTAATGGACCTTGGCAACAAATTTTATATGAGGAATGACAGTGAAGAATTGAGGATGACACCTAGATTACAAACCTGGACAACTGGGAGTATAGTAGTGCTTCCAAAAGTAATAAGGAAGTATGAAAGGAAGGAAGATTTAGAGAGAGAATTTGGTTCTGTTATTTATCCTCTTTCAGCCTCAGTTTCCTCATCTGTAAAACTGGAATAATAATAGCACCTACATCACAAAAATAATGTAATACTCAAATGAGCTAAGATACATGGAGCACTTCCCAATCCTTAAATACTAGCTGTTTTCATTAGGAGACAGCTTTTTAGGTAGAGGGAGTGGTGGTGGCTGTATTTGAAAACTGAAGCAATCTAGAAACAAAGTTAATTAAAATAGATTTTTCTAGAGTTGTTATTTCAAAAAAGAGGAAAGAGGAAATGTATGCCTTGCTACAACCCATTCCTCCCCACAAAAAAAGTTCCTTTAGTCATTCAAAAAAAAACATAGTTATTAAAATGTCTACAGTGTAAGCAGCTCCTCACAGGGCCAGGACTAAATTATCTTTCCTCCATGGAAAACTGAGTCGTCTGCAGGATTTTCTGTGATCTCTTCCAATTTTACCAAAGACAAAGTTGTGTGGAAGTTGTCAATCTCAAAGTCTTAAAGACTCTAAACCAGACTTTCTTGCCCTAAGGCTGGGCTTCAGACCCAAAGGTACTTTCCATGTGAACCACTCTGAAAACGGATATTGTATCATTGTGCAAGGGAGTGAGTTCCATTTTACTAGTATCCCAGTTTTGGAGGACTACTAGGTTATCGCTGACATTTCTCTCTCCCTCACCTCTCATATCCAAACAGTATACCAAGGACATTAAATTCTCCTTTGGAGGGGGCAGCTGGATGGCTCAGTGGATTGAGAGCCAGACCTAAAAATGGGAAGTCCTAGGTTCAAGTTTGGTCTCAGATACTTCCCAGCTATGTGACTGTCAGCAAGTCACTTAACACCCATTGCCTAGCCCTTAGCACTCTTCTGCCTTGGAACCAATACCCAGTATTGATTCTAAGACAGTAGGTAAGGATTTTAAACAAATTCCATTTTGGGTGTCCTTTCTGTTCCCTTTGCCATTATTATACCACACCTACTTCACCCATAGCAATAGACTTCTCACTTCTAATCCATCTTCCACCCCCATGCCTCCCCTCCTTCCCCAATACTTTTCTCATTAATCTTTTTCAAAACTCCAGTCATATTCCTCTTACTCAAAAATTTTCTGTGGTTCCATATTATCAACCTGAGGCAGCTGGGTAGTACAGTGTATAGAGCAATGGACCCAGAGTCAGGAAGACCTGCATGGAAATCCTACCTCAGATACTTATTAGCTATGTGATCCTGTGTGAGTCAAGCAATTCCTGTGGGCCTCAGTTTATTCATTTATAAAGTGAGAATAATAATAGCACCTGTCTCTCAGGATTAAATGAGATAACTGTAAAATGCTTGGTATGTAAAATGCCTGGCACATAGTCATTAGATATATTTATATGAATATATATGGAAAACATGTTTTATATGGATATATATGTATTATATATAATATATGTAACATAAATTTTAACTATCTTTATTATTACCTGTGAAGTTCAAAGACCTTTGCCTGACACCGAAAGCCCTCCACCATCTGGTCCTATCTGATTTTCCCAAGTTTAGACAGCACATTGTTCCTCCACTCCTTTCATGCTTCAGTGAAACTGGACAAATCTCTGACGATGCACATGACCAATCTCATGCCTTTGTTTCCTGCTGTTCCTTAAGCTCTCTCCTTTGCCTGTTGAAGTCCTACTCATTCTCCAACTCTCACTCAGATGTCTTCATGGAGGCTTCCCTCATACCCTGTTTTGGCATTATCTTTCCCTCTCAGATGTCACAAGGGACAAAGGACTGGCTAAGAGACAGAAAGGAGGATCAATGGAATAGACTTGGGTTAAGTGACATCAGCAAGACAGTGTATGATAAACCCAAAGAGCCCAAAAATCCACTATTTGACAAAAACTGCTGGGAAATTTGGAAAACAATATGGAAGAGAATAGATTTAGGTCAACATCTCATACCCTACACCAAGATAAATTCAGAATGGGTGAATGACTTGAATATAAAGAGGGAAACTATAAATAAGTTAAGTGAACATAGAATAGTTTACGTTCTGGGGATCTCTGGGAAAGGAAAGATTTTAAAACCAAGCAAGAGTTAGAGAAAATTACAAAATGTAAAATAAGTGATTTGGATTATATCAAACTAAAAAACTTTTGTACAAACAAAAACAATGTAGCCAAAATCAGAAGGGAAACAACAAATTGGGAAAAATCTTTATAACAAAAAACTCTGACAGGGGTCTAATTACTCAAATATGCAAGGAGTTAAATCAATTGTATAAAAAATCAAACCATTCCCCAATTGAAAAATGGACAAGAGACATGAATAAGCAATTTTCAGGTAAGGAAATCAAAAGTACATGAGAAAGTGTTCTAAATCTCTAATAATTAGAGAAATGCAAATCAAAACAACTCTGAGGTATCACCTCACACCTAGCAGATTGGCTAAAATGAAAGAAGGGGAGAGTAATGAATGCTGGAGGGGATGTGGCAAAACTGGGACATTAATGCATTGTTGGTGGAGTTGTGAACTGATCCAACCATTCTGGTTGGCAATTTGGAACTATGCTCAAAGGGCTATAAAAAAATGCCTGCCCTTTGATCCAGCCATACCATTGCTAGGTTTGTACCCCAAAGAGATCATAGATAAACAGACTTGTATGAAAATATTTATAGCTGCGCTTTTTGTGGTGGCAAAAAACTGGAAAATGAGGGTATTCCCTTCAACTGGGGAATGGCTGAACAAATTGTGGTATATGTTGGTGATGGAATACTATTGTGCTCAAAGGAATAATAAACCGGAAGAATTCCATGTGAACTGGAAAGACCTCCAGGAATTGATGCAGAGCAAAAGGAGCAGAGCCAGAAGAACATTGTACACAGAGACTGATATACTGTGGTAAAATAGAATGTAATGGACTTCTGTACTAGCAGCAATGCCATGACCCAGGACAACTCTGAGGGATTTATGGAAAAGATGCTACCCACATTCAGAGGAAGAACTGCAGGAGTGGAAACAGAAGAAAAACAACTGCTTGAACACATGGGTTGAGGCGGACATGATTGGGGATGTAGACTCGAAACTGCCACACCAATGAAACTATCAACAATTTGGAAATAGGTCTTGATCAATGACACATGTTAAAACCAGTGGAAATACACATCAGCCATGGGGAGGTGGGGGAGCTGGGGGGGGTGAAGGAGAAAGTAAGGGCATGAATTATGTAACCATGTTAACTTTTCTAAAAAATAAATATTAATAAATGTTAAAAAAAATAACTTACCTCTCAGTATTATTAACAATAGTTAGCATTTGTGCTGCACTTCAAGGTTTACAAAGTTCTTCACAAATATTATCATTTTATTCCCACAACAACCCCGGGAGGAGGATGATGTTATTATACTCATTTCACAAATGAGGAACACAGAGATGAAGTGAATTGGCCCAAAGTCACCCCACCAGAAAGTTTCTGAAGGAGGATTTTGAACTTTGAACCCAAGACTTTCTGGCTGCTCCACTTTACTCCCTAAACTCTGAAACTAAAGCTTAGAGACTTCTTATCTATAAAAGGAGTAAATTAGACTTAGATGACTTCTAAGGTCACTTCCTGCCCTAAAACTGTGTGATTCTTAGTTATTTTGCAATTCATACTATTCAAGTTCTTAGAATATCAGTTAGGACTTGAAGTCTTGACAAGAAAACCTAGCTGTTTTTAATATCCAGTTTGTGTCTAATACTCCTATTTTCAGTCATGTCCAACTTTTCTGAACTCTTTTTACAAATTAGGAAACTGAGGCAAGTGGGGCTAAGTGACTTGCCCAGGGTCACACAACAAAGTCTGAGGACAGATTTGAGTTCAAGAAGATAAGCCCTCCAGACCTCAGGTGTGGTACTCTATCCATTGCACTATCCAGGCCCCTTATTAGTTTATAAATATTATGAGGATAATATCAAGGACTTATGTTTTACCTAAATTTTTTGCCTCCCTCTAGGACACTTCATTCAGTAGGGTGGCCACATTTCTCAAGTATATGAATTTCTTTGCATCTGTATCTCTACCAGCTGGATAAAATACCACTGATCTTCTTCCCATAAGTGAGTGGGGTGATGAATTTTAAAGTTATAAGGCCACAATCCTCTAGTAATAAATGATCGCTAATCAGTCTACTCCTAGGCCTTCAGGATAGTAAGTGGAGGCTAAGGCAGCATGTTGTTATTCAATCATGTCTGACTCTCTGGGATTCCTTTTGAGGTTTTCCTGGCAAGGATACTAGAGTAGTTTGCCATTTCCTTCTCCAGCTCATTTTACAGATGAGGAAACTGAGGCAAAAAGGGTTAAGTGATTTGCCCAAGGTCACAGAGCTAGAAAGTATTTGAGGCTGGGTTTGAACTCAGGCAGCAGAGTTTAATTCTAACCTTGTGCCTCAAAAAGCCTGTGACTATCTACAAATCTGCTATCTCTAGGCTGAGCATTTTTCTTCTCTTTCTCAGTGAAATAGATTGTATATCTACCATATATCTCTACAAATCTAAACTTGCATATCTGTCTTAACTAAATCACTGTACTGATTGAGGAGGGAGAAGCAACAAATTGTGAAACAAATTTAACTATAAAGCAATCTGATAATAATAGCTAGCTTTTGTATAGTACCTTAAGGTTGGCAAAGTACTTTACAAATAATAATATACTCTCACAACCATCTTGTGAGATAAATGGTATTATTATCCATATTTTACATATAAGAAAACTGAGGCAGAAAAAATTAAATGACTTGCCCAGGATCACAGAGCTAATAAGTGCTGG
This sequence comes from Gracilinanus agilis, assembly GCF_016433145.1. Taxonomy (NCBI): domain Eukaryota; kingdom Metazoa; phylum Chordata; class Mammalia; order Didelphimorphia; family Didelphidae; genus Gracilinanus; species Gracilinanus agilis. Next base: position 383,976,988 of record NC_058131.1, on the reverse strand, counting down.
AAGCAACATTTGAACTCAAGTCTTCCTGACTCCAGGTCAAGAGCTCTATCTGCCTTAACCCCTGGCTTCTTCTAAGCCTAAAGCTTAGAGACTTTCCTTATCTGTAAAATGAATGAGTTGGATAGAATGGCTTCTAAGAGGTCACTTCCAATTCTAAAATCCTGTGGTCCTTAGTTTATAGTGGTTACCATTAAGCCCTTTCCCCTCTGGGGGGGGAAAAAAAAAAAAAAAAGCTTCCCTGGAGTCACCTGAGGAAGCCCCATCTGATTCCAGGGGAGATTTGAAGTTTTGCTGAAACAATCTTTGTGAATTAGCCAGCTCTCAAAATATAGCTTCATTATTATTGCTTGGTTCAGCCAGATCTTCAGACCCAGGAAATTGTATGCCTAAATGATTCACTGTGTGCAACAAACTTTCCTGTGTTGTCCGACTTTAGGCTCTACAGAAAGGTAGAGGATCTTAGTCATCAAATTTTAGAGCAGGGAGAGGTCATCTCTAGTCCAATTCCATTTTGGAGATTAGGAAACCAAGGTCCAGTCTCTCAGGAAGGTCACACAACTAATTCTGTAACTGCTTCTGAGTTGTTGACAAAGCTAAGCGCCAAGGCTCTTAGAAAAGGGGTCTCTGCTCATATGTACAAAAATATTTATGACTGCTCTTTTAACAGTGACAAAGAACTAGAAACTAGTTGGTGCCCATTAATTGGCAAATGACTGAAAATAAGAGAACACTCTTTTTGTTAAACCCTTATTTTCTATCTCAGTAACAATTTTAAGATCGAAGGATAAGAGCGAGGCAAATGTGATTGTGACTTGCTCAGGGTCCCATAGCTAAGAAGTGTCTGGGACCAGATTTAAAGCCAGATTCTCCCAACTCCAGTCCTGGCACTCTCTCCATTGTGCCACCTAGCTGCCCCTTAGAACCTTGTTGTGCCCCCAAAATGATGAAAGGGATGGTTTCTGAAACGTGGAAAGACATACATGAATAGAGGCAGAGTGAAATAAGCAGATCCAGGAGAAAAGTCTCTACAGCAACAACAACAAAAAAACACAAACTTTGAAAAACTTCAGATCTGTGATCCCTGCAGTGACCAGCTCTGGTTGATGAAAACAGGATACCCATCTCCTTACAGAGAGGTAACAGGCTATTGTGCAGAATGAAATATATTTTGGGGCATAGTTATTGAGGGAATTTGTTTTGCTTAACAATACATGCTTACAGAAGATCCTGAATTCAAATCTGTCCCCAATCATTTCCTAGCTGCATGACCCTAGGCAAGTCTCTTAACCCCAATTGCCTAGCCCTTTCTACTCTTCTACATTGAAACCAAACATTATTTAGTATCAATTCTAAGGTAGAGTAAGGGTTTTAAAAATAAACAAATAAGCAAATCTGTTTGTTAGAAGGATTGTGGTTTTCTTTCCCAAAAGTATAGGTAGGAGAGAAAAAAGATGCTTGTTGACTGGGGAAAAAAATTGGGGAAAAATTAGGGGGGAAAAAGTATGGTTCTGAGATTCTCTATTCTCATTCTCTTCTTATCTAACTATTGAATATTCCCTCTTTCCTTATTCCTTTGCACACAAAAGGTAGTAGTAGAACAAGGTCCTAAGATATAAAATCCCTCACATAATCACTAAGCATAGGCAACTAGCTAGATGGTACAATGGATAGAGCCCTGGCCTTTGAATCAGGAAGACTCATCTTCGTGAGTTCAGAACCACACTCAAACATTTGCTAGCTTTGTGACTCTGAGAAAGTCTTTTAACCCTGTTCACCTCATTTTCTTCACCTATAAAGTGAGCTGGAAAAGGAAATGGCAAACCACTCCAGTTTGCCAAAAACAAACAAAAAATAAATGGGATAAATGGGATTACAAGGAGTTGGGCGTGACTGTAAAGGACTGAATAACAGTTACTAAGCACCTTCTAGGTCTAACCCTGTTCCACCAGATCCTATTTGATGATAATTCTATCTACCCATTCTAAAGAGATTTTAGTTCAAGCTTGTTTCCCTAGCTAAAAAATAGAAAAGGGGAAGAGGAGGGGAACTAGAAGCCTGAGAAGCAGGATGGGGATGGATAATGGGGTGTTCATTTGGAATTTCATAGTGGGACCCTATAGCGGGGCTGAGGGGAGAAGACAGTAACTCTTGACAATGGTCTTCCTGCCTCAGTGACATTTGAACAATAAAGGATCCACAAACAAACATATTCTGGAGATAAAAGGAGTATATTTGAAATGAAAAATGATTCTCTAAACTCAAACAAACACCAGAAAAATGCACGAACCCTTCCTCAGGGCTCCATTCATCATCCAGGGGAGAGAAACTGTCTCTCACCTCTCTTACCCATCTTTCCAAATGGATACAGAAATTGGTACTTTCAGCTAGATCATAAAATGGACATATTTGGGATGATTTAGTTCTGTCTTGAGTGAGAAATTTTCCATTTGCTTGCTAGAGATAACCACAGCAGATAGTTATTGACCCTATAAGGATTATTTAGAGTCTTGAGGTCCAGTTCTGTGGACTATAATATATTTCCTTCCTTCTATTGAAATTATTCAGTAAGGGAACAGAAACACAAGAGGAAATAGTGAAAAGATAAGAACAAATGAAATAACAGACACAAGATACATAGACTCTAACCATGTCTCTGACACTAAATAACTAGCTATTTTACAGGAACAGTTTCAGATTGGGACTCAAGAGATCTGGGTTCTAGTTTAGCTGTGCTGCTCACTAGTTTTCTAGTATTAAGCAAGTGACTTTCCTTTTCTGGGACTCAGTTTTCTCCTATCTATATATTAAGAAAATTGGGTAGGATGTTCTCTGTCCCAGGGAGAAGGAAAAGCTTTTATTAAGTATCTACTATGTGCCTGGCACTGTGCTAAATTCTTTACCTCATTTGATCCTCACAATAATCCTGGAAGTTAAGTGCTGTTATTATTCTCATTTTACAGTTGAGGAAACTGAGACAGATACAGGTTAAGTGATTTGCCCAGGGTTACACAGCTAGAAAGTGATTGAGGTCAGGTTTAAATTCATCTCTTCCAGACTCAAATCCAGTGTTCTAGTCACAGTTGCCTCCTAACTGCCCTAAAATTCTATGATTTTGTGATTTGTGCCCAGATCTTTTCTCCTTCTCTCTCCACCACTTATAATCCATATTTGCTTGAGTTCTGATCATCAGCTTCCTCAACAATAAGATGAGGGTAGTTCAATTTCTCAGGAGCTTTCTAAAGTTCTTTCTTCAGAACAACTACGAGACTTCATCTTGAGATAGTGTAAAGAGTGCCATGGGAGACAGTGGACCTGGGTTTGAATCCAGATTTTTCTTGCCTGTGAGACCATAGGCAAGTTATTTAATTCTCTGGGGCTGTATTTCCTCATCTATAAAATTAAAGGGGATTTGACTCAATGACCTCTAAGGTACCTTCAAAGACTAACTTCTCAAATCTACTTTATTATCTCCATTTTACCAGTGGAAAAAAATCCAGAGAGGTCAGTGGATCCAGCTCCAAGTGAAGCTTTTCTAATAGAAGAGGCACTCACTGCAGTTTAACCTCAGCCATATTGAGAAAGATGTGAAAGTCAGAGCACCTTTGAAAAGCCTTTTCGGCCCCACAAATAAATTTGGAACAAAAAGTTGAATGGATCCTTCATTCTAGTAAATCAAGAAATATTAAGAATCTAAGTTGCCTAAGTGGGCCACAGCTACTTTTCAAATCATTCCACCCAGATCCTAAGCCCCAAGTCACAGTAGGAAGAAGGAAGAAACAAAGAGGCAGGCAGTCCCTAATCAACTTATCTATTTGTATAGGGATGAGGGGAAAGATTCAGCCTAAGGCTATAAAACTGAAAATGCTTCCCTGGGTGTTGTTTTGTTTTCCTAGAGCAACACAGAGGGATGCAAAGCAGATAAAATGCTAAGCATCAGCTGATTTCCAAGGAGGACAGAGAATATTTCTCTCAGATAGAGCAAAATTAAAATTCGTTTTATCTATATCAAGAAAAGGCAAGTTAATACAAGGTCAAATCCAACTCCAGGAGACTATTGAAAAGTCCTTTAATTGCATTGGAATTTTGTGGCAGCACACATAATGATCAGGCTACTTATATTTACATCCAGAGTTAATGGCCACAAAAGGTAGCTTATTGGATACTCAACAAACAGCTCTAAGAGGTGGCTAGTGGATGATCCAGTTTACAGATGAGGAAGCAAACTCAGAAAGGTTTAGCAGGTCAGTTGGTAAGTTACAGATTCAAGCAATGATCCAATGATCGTACCTTAGAGTGAGAAGAGAGCTAGACTTGATGATACTAGTAGACCTGGGTTCAAAACACAGGTCCCAAGTTTACTAGTCATCTAGTAATCCTATAAATCAATTTTACCTCTCTGACCTTTAGTTTTTTCCTCTGTAAAATGAGAGTAATAATACTTATAATATACTCTATTCAACATACATTTATTAAGTGCCTCCTGTGTGCACAGGTTCCAAAAAAAATAAGTGTCTGTTCTTTTACATTCTACTTCAGAGTTGGGGATGGGTAAAATGGAGGACCAGACTATAAGCGTTTTTCATTTGGTCATTTCAGTCTGAATCTTCATGATCCCATTTGGGGTTTTCTTGGCAAAGATACTGGAGTGATTTGATTTCTTTCTCCAGCTCATTTTACAGATGAAGAAACTGAGACCAAGAAAGTTAAGAGACTTGCTCAGGGTCACACAACTAGTAAATGTCATTCCTGATTCTGAGCCCATCTAGCTACCCTATAAACACTAAAGTTGTGTCATTATTATTACAATTAGATGTTCAGTTCTCTTGTCACTATGCACCACTGGCTTAGAAATCAACTAGTCATATAATTAAAACCAAACAAACACACAAACAAACAAAAAAACACCTTACCTTCTGTCTTAGCATCAATACTAAGAATTGATTCGAAAGCAGAAGAGGGGTAAGGTAAGGGTTAGTCATTTAGGGTACAAGATTTTCCCAGGGTCACACAGGAAATATCTGAGGCTAGATTTGTACCCAGGAACTCCTGTCTCTAAGCCTGGCTCTCTAACCACTGAGTCATCTAATTGCCCCCAATAATATGATTTTAATTGTCCCGGGATTAGATTGGAATAAAATTAGAATGAACTAAACCTAGGAGCCATAGCTCCTGTATCTACAAGACAGAGAGCTGTTGGCTCCAGAGATAAATCCCTTTGTTGCCCTAAATGGCATGCTTTGGACTTACCAAATTTAATTTACTTGGTTTCCTCACCCACCGACTAAGTGGCTAGGTGGCACAGTGGAAAGAGTGTCCAGTGTGGAGTCAGAAAGATTCATCTTTCTGAGTTTGAATCTGGCTTCAGACACTTACTTTCTGTGTGACCCTGAGCAAGCCACTTAACTCTGTTTGCCTCAGTTTCCTAATCTGTAAAAAACTCGAAGATATGGGAAACCACTCCAGTATCGTTTTGAATCACACTTCCTCCTTGCCTAAATCCTCTCATTTCTTATACTCTTTAAATTAATCAACAGACCAGTGCTAGTCAACCCAGTGAGTTCAACAGAGAGTCAAGGGGAACCCCTGCCCTCCCCTAAAGAGCTTACGCAAGCAATTTCTCAACAGAGTAGTTTCCAGAGGAAATGAAAGAGAACTTACAAATGAATAGGGAGTGAGAGATAGCCAGGGAATCCCACAACTTTTTAATTAAGGTTTTTCTTTTTCATCAATTCTTAATTGCCCCTATTTAGTTCTGAAAGTCAAAGTACTAAAGAAAATTTTTTTGCATAAATCTACTAACATTGATGGGATCTTCTGTCCACATTTAAGCTTTCTTAGAAATATCCACTCACTTTTCTAAAAAATAAATATTAATAAATGTTTAAAAAATAAAAAAGAAATATCCACTCACCTTCAATTAAGCCCAGTCTCTTGTTTCCTCAGCACTTCTCTGAATGTTCTATCCTTTCTGCCTGAGTAAAACTTTCTCCCAGAATCCCATTCCCTATCTCTTGGATAGGACTTTGCATAACTACACTTTGAAGATCTTTGAAAGTCAAACTTCTCCAGCCCACCCATCTCCCCCGGTAATTTTTTCCTAGTTGATTTAAACAATCATTAACACACAGGATAGTTTGGTATTTGGCGGTAAAAGGATTAGAAGGCAAACTACTTCTGAGATAAACAATCTACACCCTTCTGAGAGGGACTACTTTACTGCCTTCAACAAAGACCCTGAAACCAGGTGTGTTCTGACTCCTACTAGGAGACAGCAAAGAGAGGAGAGTAAGTGAGATTGAGTCTCCTAAAAGCCCAAAGGTAGAATCACCCAGAAGTATAACTTGCCTTATATTTATGCCTCAGGACTCCATCTTGGATGGATTGCCTCCAGTCACAATTTATTTCTTTATTTATTTGGAGGTACTGAACACAGCAATCAAGACAAATTGGTTCTCCTTTGGGGATTCTTCATTTCAAGAAGACGGAATGAAAAATAAGCAAAAGCAGTGTCTCACATGGGCTGAGACATAAGAGCTGGACTCCAACAATAAAACTAATGTGATTTTTTTTATTTTAACCAAAAAAAAAGAATTTGTATGTCCAAATGAATGCAGCCCTCTTCCAAGTAGTTCCATTGAAATTCAATTCAGTCATTTTAAGTTGAAGATTCTTTTTATGATATAGGCTGTACATATATTATCATAATACATATTTCCCTGATCTTCATGCTATGAAACAAGATGCATGTTGCTTACACTTGAGAACAATTCGAGGAGGAAATAAAGAGAAGAATAGTTGTGTTTCGATCTGCATTTGGATTTCATCTGCTCCTTCTATGAAGGTGGATATCTTTTTTTTCGTCATGAGTCCCTTGAAGTTGAACTGGGTTGTTACCTTCTTGAAAACAGTTAAAGTCATTCACAGGAGGCAGCTGGGTGGCTCAGTGGATTGAGAGCCAGGCCTAGAGATGGGAAGTCCTAGGTTCAAATCTGACCTCAGACACTTCCTAACTGTGTGACCCTGGGCAAGTCACTTGACCCCCATTGCCTAGCCCTTACCAACCACTCTTCTGCCTTGGAGTCAATAAGGGTTTTAAAAATAAAATAATAAAGTCATTCACAGTTGGCCATCATATATCTTTGTTGTTAATGTATATGATGTTCTCTTGGTTCTGCCCACTTCACTTTGCATTGTTTCATACAAGTCCTTCCAGGTCTTTTTGTGATCATCTTTGCCATTTCTTATGGCATAATAGTATTGTGTTAACAATTGTATGCCACAACTTGTTCAGCCATTCCCCAGCTGAGTATCTGCTACAGGGTATATTGCTAAATTCGAGAATACAAAAAAAAAAAATGTTCCTGTCCTCAAGGATCTTACATTCTCCTGCAGTTTCAGAATGACTGGGAGGATACAGCTTGTACACAAGTAGGGATAATGCCAGATAATTTGAGGAAGGAGAGAAGACTAACCATTAAAAGGGAAGGGATAAAGATCAGGAAGTCAAGTCGATATCAGAGTTGAACTTTGAGTCAAGACAAAAGTTTCTGAAAGTTAGAGATTAGAAGGCAGGGTTTTCCAAGCATGGGAAATGATCCATACAAAGAGCAGGAGGAGGAAGTGGGACAGCTAGGTAGCACAGGGAGTAGAGAGCCAGGCCTGGAATCCAGATGACCTGGATTTGAATCTGGCCTCAGACCCTTTCTTAATGGTATAACCCTGGGCAAGTCACTTAACTCCTACCCCTTGTTACTCTTCTATCTTAGAATTGATACTAAGATAGAAAGTAAGGGTTCAAAAAAAAATCTGTAAAATAAGAGAGTTTAAATGGAAGTCTCCAAGTTTTTTCCACCTCTACTATTCTATGAACAATGATCTATGCCTGGATTCAAGTCTAAACAATGTGAAGAGTCCAAACAAAGGAAAGGAGTCCAATAGACCTGCATTTAGATCTGACTTTCTTTATACTTCCTAGCTGTGTGACCCTGGGCAAGTCACTTAACCCCAATGGCCTAACTCTTACCACTTTTCAACTGGAAGTCAGAGGAGGTCAGATCTGAACTCGTGGCTTTTGGAGTTCTTGCCTATCACTCTATCCACTATGCCATGGCCTTCTGATTTGTAAAATGAGGAAATTGAACTGTTAACTAGAGCTATGAGCTCTATGCTCTAGACAGACTTAATTTGGCATCTCTGACTCATGACCCTGTTTAGACTTGAACCCAGGAATAGATCAGAAAACTTACTATCAATTCTAAAATTGAAGGTAAAGGTTTTGTTTTGGTTTGGTTTTTTTTTTTAAAGAAATTCAATCATCACAGTAATCAGAGATCACTATTCTAGTGGCTGACGGACAAGAAACAAATATTGCTCAAACTTGGGTCTTTTAAGAGGTCAGGCCAAGAAGGCAAGGGGACTGTGTCTATCCTTCCAAGTGTTCCCAGGAACTCTTCTGGGATCTCAGTTGTACCTTGGAAACCTTAGAAATCCATACTTCAAAGAGAAATTGGTGCATTGTCTACTTCCTCAAAGTTTATGCCCATTACTTCTACTTTCTCTATTCTTTCCACTCTTTCTTTTGAGTCATTGACTACCAAACCTTTTCTTCTTATTCTATCCACTCAAGATTGACTTTCAGCATACTCAGTAGTTGCTGAGTTTCTTATACCAAAATAGAGACACTATACAATGATATAAACAGAGAGTGATTTTGAGATCCTAAGACCAAATCCTTTGCCCTATCTCTTACTACATTTGTGTCCTTGGCAGGTAATTTAATTTGGCTAGGAGTTGATTTCCAATAAAATGAGGTGGGTTGGATCAGATAATTTTTTAATTAATTAATTTGTTTGTTGATTACATTAAAATTCCCAGGTAACTCCCTTTCCACTCTCTCCCCTATAAGAGAAAACATTATTTGACCCAAAAAAAGCACATATAAAACTATGTCTTTTCTTGCATGTTTCAATTTATCAGTCTTTCTCTAGATGTAGACATTTACAAATTTTTTGTCAAATATTTCTGTTACTGTGTATAATATTCTCTTAGTTCTGCTCATTTTTCATACTTTTCATACTTTCTTGTGGTTGTTTACATGTTGGTTTTTTCATTAACCTGCTCATTATTTCTTCTGGCATAGTAGTATACCATCACAATCATATACCATAATTTGTATAAATATTCCCCAACTAACAGACATCTTCTCAGTTTCCAGTTCCCAGTTCTTTGCAACCACCAAGAGAGCTGCTATAAATATTTTAGAGCATATAGATTCCCTTCCCCTTTTTTCCTGATCACCTTGGGAAATAGACTTAATAATGTCATTGCTAGGTTTAAGGAGGGTACACAGCTTTATAACTTTGGGGGCATATTTCCATATCAGTTTCCAAAATGGTTGGATCAGTTTGCAGTTCCACCAACAGTATATTAGTGTTTCTGTTTTTCCATTTCCCTTCCTTGGACTAGATGACTTTTAAGGTCTCCTTCATAGAGTTATTAATTTCAGAAGGAACCATAGAGGCCATCTACTTCAACCTTCTCACTTTATAGAAGAGGAAATTGAGTCTCAGAAGGGTGAAATGTCATACCCAGATCATAAGTAGCAAGTAATATAGCCATGATTTTAGCCTAGGTCTTCTGCCCCAAAATTGAGTGTTGTTTCCATTGCATAAACTATGAAGCCTAAGCTATCTCTGCCCATTTTTGTAAAGTACCCTTTTCCCCAATACTTCCTTTGCTTTCTGAAAGTGGCTGCTAATAACCAATGTATTTCACACAGTATGTGTGACATTATAACTTCTGAAAACCAATGTGTGATCTGTTTTCATTCTTGGTGATGCATGCCCTTTCCTCTCATGGTGTAATGGCAACTTATCCATAAGATGATGATCAACAAGTATGTCACTGGTACTAACAGGTCCATATTGATTCATATTTTACCTGGTAAAGGAAGGGGAGAAGAAATGGGGAAAAAAGGCAAGAATAGAAGGAGAATAATAAGTACTAGAATGTGTGAACTGGAAAGGAGGAGTTCAAAAGTGAAAGCCAATTTGGTCTGCTTAGCAAAATGTTTTGGAGTGATTTTGGTTGGATTTTGGTATTCTGAGATGGAAAGCCACAATGTCACTTTGAACTGTTCAGTAGATAAATCTTCTAGCAGAGTTTTGTTGTTGTTGTTTCCTTGCCTACAGATCTTTCAAGGAGGCATTTGTGACTGGTAACAAGGGGATATTTTTATATAGTTCTGTGCCAATGTCTTCTCTCCAACAGGAAATGGACATTGGTTCCATCTCCAATGAAATGTCTCTAACTAGTTCTTTTTAAAAAAAGAAGTAATATAAGAAGAGAGAATAATTCCATAGGATAAACCTCAAACCATTAACACACAAAATGGAGTAAGATATGCTTCTTAATTCTCTTAGAGCAATATCCCTCCCAACGATATCACTTTCAGGATAGCCATCTTGAATCTGGCAAGCATAGTTGACACTAAGTCATTACACATTCCAGTGGAAGGAGGGATAGTGGTGATAATAACAGCATACTTGGAGGCAGCATGGTATATGAGAAAAAAGTTGGCATTTGGAGTCAGAAGACTGGGACTCCAATTTGAGTTCTATCACATACTGTCTACAGGACCTTGCACAAGTCACTTAGCTTCTTTGAGCCACAGTTTTTCCTTCACTGTAAAATGAGGACATAACTGCAGAAATTCTTTCCGACTCTAGATCTCTGATCCTAGGGTGCCATGAGGTTTACAAGGACCATTCCTCAGAATGGCCCTGGAAAGTAGGGAGTGTAAATATCAAAGTATTCATTTTTCAAATCAGAAAAATTGAAATCCAAGGGCTAGTCATTTGTCCGAGGTGCCCAGCTATTAAATGTGAGAGTCAAGATTTAACCATGTCTTTTGTTCTCAGAGATCCCAATATGCTGTGATGCCTCATAATAATAGAACACATTCCCATGAAGATTAACAATTTACAAAGCATTTTATTTACTACTAACTGTAGAAGTTAGTACCAACAATCTAATTCATGCTACTATTTAAGCTTTAGAGAAAATTGAGCTATCTTTAAATATTTGAAGGATTATTATACAACTCAATGACTTATAAAGAAGAGGGGTCAGACTTAACCTTCTTGATTCTCAAAGGCACAACTAAAAGCATTGTATGAAAGTTTCAGATTTCAGCTTGATGGAAGGAAAATGTTCCTCAGAATTAGAACTATGCCAATATTGAATGGGCAGTTCAAAGAGGTAGTGAGTTCCCCAGCACTTGAGGTCTTGGTGCTTCAGCTAGAGAAGGGATTCTTGACCTTTATTGTATCATGGACCCATTTGTTAACCTAGTGAAGCCTATAAACTCAGAATAATGTCTTAAAAAACCCATTTGTTAACCTAGTGAAGCCTATAAACTCAGAATAATGTCTTTAAAAAGAGGTTTACAGAAGCAATCAAAAACATAAGTTCATAGACCTCAGGCTAAAAAGGCCCTATTGTAGAAGAATCATAAGAACATAGAATTAGAGCTATAAGGGCCCACATGGATGACATAATTCAACCCCTTCATTTTACCAACAAGGAAATTGAAGCCCAAAGAAGTTAAATAAATTACCCCAAGTCACACAGGTAGTAAATGGTAGAAGCAGGGTTCTACTTGAGGTCCTCAGAAACCAGATAAAGTATTCTTTTGGATCTAATCCTATCTTGAAATTCTCTCATTATTTACCAGTAGAGAGTTTGGGATTTTTTCATAAGAACATAATACAACACTAGCTGAAATTTTTTTTTAATTTTAATTTTTTTATTATTCCAAATGTTTACAAATCTAAACAAAACAAGCATTTCCATATATAAAGAAAAAGAAGACATTACACAAATGAAATCACAGATCTTCTATATTTTTAACTTGCCTTTCTTCATATCTACATAATAGATCCTGTCCACAGAGTATCCCAACTTTCCACGCATCACATAGGATATTGTCATGGAGGCCAACATCGTTCAAATAAATTAAGTCTTTCGTGTTTTATCTGTCTGTTCATTTTCTGGAGGTAACATTCTCACTTAACTCTAGCTGAAAATTAAGTGAAATATAAGCTTGGAATTGTTCCAGATATGGGCTATGCTTGAATCACCAACTCTCTACTGAAGGCCACCTCAAAATTAATGGCATGAATCTGTGATACAGTTGTCTGATTTGGAGGTTAGATCATGAAAAAGAGTTTTCTCATTCTTTAAATCTAACATAGCTTGGCAGCTAGGTGGCTCAGTGGATACAAAGCCAAACCTAGAAATGGGAGGTTCTAGGTTCAAATCTGGCCTCAGATAGTTCCTAGCTGTATAATCCTGGGTAAATCATTTAGCTCCAGTTGCCTAGCCCTTATTGCTCTTCTGCCTACTAACTAATATTTAGCATAAATTTTAAGACAGAAAGTAAAGGTTAAAAAAAAAAAATCGGGGGCAGCTGGGTAACTCATTGGGTTGAGAGCCAGGCCTAGAGATGGGAGGTCCTAGGTTCAAATCTTGCCTCAGACACTTCCTAGCTGTGTGACCCTGGGGTTAAAAAAAAATAGCTCTAAAAGACCAATTGGACCACTGGGACTAACAATAATAATTATAGTAATAATTGCTAGCATTTAAAGGGCACATATGTGTGTCAGGCACTGTGCTAAGCATCTTACAATTATTACCTCATTTTATCCTCCCAGCAAGCAAGGAAGATAAAAGCTATTATTATCCCCATTTTATAAATGAGGTAACTGAGGCAAAGGTTGAGTGACTTGCCTTGGCTCATACAACTAATAAGTATCTCTGGCCATATTTCAACTCTGGTCTTCCTGACTCCAGGCCCAGCTTTCTGTCCACTCGCTGCCCCTCCAACCAATACTATAAACTCCATAATCCAGTCTACCCAGCTGCCCAGTTCAGCACAAAACAATGATGACTATGATAAAAGGACCATAAACTGAAAGTTGAAAGGGACCTGAGAAGTCATCTGGACCAGTGGTCTCCAGAATGGGGGTTCTATGGCCAGACTACAAAGGGCATATTACTAGTCTGAGAGGGAGAAGATGGATTATATCCACTCAAAAGCCAATAGTGGCCAGCCAACTGTAGGCTAGTCTCCAAGAGGACATCCCTATCCTTATTCCTCAACATTCACTCATTCTTCTTCCTTCTGTTGTACAAGCTCCCATCTCCTCCAACTCCAACCTCCTGCACTGGGTATAGGCTCTTCTGGGCAATTATTATCTAACCACTACTTCAGCATCTCATGTAGTGACTGTATAAGCAACCACTGGAAAAATTCCACAACCCTCCTCTCACAAGAAATCCACCTGCTGGCCCCCACAGCACCCAGTGGCTGTGGAAGGAACCCTCAGTCAGAGAGAAGACTTTGCACTCTGCCTAAGTCATTGATGAGTGTGATCCTAATGTGGCCTCCCCCATGTACTCATACCTACCCCCAAACACATTTTTCATTTTCAGTGGAACAGAGTGAGCCCTACATGATGAAAAATCCAGATGAATTATTATTTGATCTCAGATCATTTCATTTATCTTTCCCACAAAATCCACCATTCTTAGAAATTTCTCTATTTCCATTTGAGGGTTCCAACATCCTTCTAGTTTCCAATCTTGCTATTGTCTTCCACTCTTCATTTTCTCTCTGTCTGTCTCTGTCTGTCTCTGTCTGTCTTTCTCTCTGTCTCTCTCTCTCCCTCTATGCGGTCTACATTCTAAAAGGAAAAAAAAATACAGATAAAATACCAGGAAGTAGGCCCAGAATTAGCTATCATCTCTGGAGTCAGAGCCCAGAGTCTAGGTTGGGGGTGGGAGATAAAAGGAGGGGTCTGAGTTGCAATGAGAGGAGAAAGGAGGGTAAGGGGGGGAAAGGAGATCAGAGGAGAGGTAGCATGGCTTAGAGATGCCCAGTTGGTGTTTGTCACCTTCAGAATAACAAAAAGAATTTTTTTTATTAACATTTTTAATCCCCTTACCTTCTCTCTTAGTATTAAATCGAAGACAGATGAACAATAAGGGCCAGACAGTCAGGATTAAGTGACGCAACCAGGATCACAGAGCTAAAATGTCTGAGATCAGATTTGAACACAGGTCCTCCCAAATCCAGACCTGACACTCAACCTACTTACTACTTAGCTGCCCCTTAAACATTTTTTTAAGGGCTATTTGCAGAAGGAGTCCTGCTATTTTCTAGAATCACCTAGGATTCCTGTCAGTCCATTCTAATCTCATAAACTTGCTCCTTGGATGTGTCATTGTAATAAATATAAGGATTGACTTTCATCTACAAGACAAATGCTATGGTCTTAAGTGGAAAATATATTGCAGAAGAGATGGAGAGACAAATATCTAAGAGTTTTTAGAGTTAGTAGGAAAATTTTGATCATCCACTTCATTGGGTTAAGTACTGAAGATGTTAAACCTCATTGATTGAAAGCTAATTTCATGCAAAATAAGGATTTTTGTTCTATCGTCCCACTGTCTTGCTAGACAGTGTACTTACTATATGCAGGTTTCTTCTTGGATGAATTTTCTGTTTTCCTGAAACATACTTAACTGCCAATTCAATTCAACACAATTTTTATAAAACTTATTGTTGTTGTTCAGTTGTTGAGTTGTGCCTGACTCTTAATGGCCCCCTGGAGCCTAGCACGCCAAGCCTTTCTAGCCTCCACTATCTCTCAAAGTCCAGGTTCATGTTTATTGTACCCATGACAGCCTGTGGTCATCTCATCCTCTGCCCTCTCCTTTTCCTTTTGCCTTCAGTCTTTCCCAACATCAGGGGCTTTTCCAGTGGGTCCTGTCTGCTCATTATGTGGCCAAAGTATTTAAGCTCAGCTTCAGTATTTGACCTTCCAGTGAATAATCTGAATGAATGTCTTTAAGGATTGACTGATTTGATTTGATTTAACAAATAAGACAGATCAGTTCAAAAATTTATTAAATAGCTACCATCTACAAGGCACAATGCTGTATCTAGAAACACAAAGACAAAAACAAGACAGAAGCAGAAATAGGTCCCTGCCCTTTAAGGAGCTTGCATTCTGTTAAGGGATAAGATGTGTATACAGATAAGTTAAAACAGGATAGTCTGAGAAGTCAGAAAGCACCAACTGGGAATAGGAATAAGGGAAACTCAGAGGAAATCAGAGAAGACTTGATAGAAGTCACACCTGAGTCCTACCTTGAAGGAAATGAAGCCCTCCAGACACAGAAGATGCAGAGATATAGAGATGGGAGATGGGATATTAAATTCAAGGAACAGTTAGTAGACCAATTTGGTAGAAATAGAGAGTACACAAAGGGAAAACAATGTGAAATAAGCTTAGAAAAGTGAAATGGAGCCTGATTGTGGAGGGCTTAAATTTCAGACTTGAGAATTTGTATTTTGTCCTATATGAAACATGGGACAATTAAAGGTGTTTGAGCAGTGGGATGGCATGGTCATCTAAGGTTGATCAATACACTTGAAATAAGACAAGTGAGGAGGTCATTGGAGTTACTTCTGGCTTCTGAAGTCAGATGCTACTCTTGAATATTCACATATCCTGAATTTCATAAACGTTCTCTTCTATGTCATACACATTTTCTTCAACTCCAAATTTCTCTTCTGCTATCTCTCTTAGGTCTTTGGGGAGTGGATTTGACTTGGAGATTGCACTGTAGAAATAGAAAGTTAAACAAATGTCAGCAATGGGACCCAAGCTAGACATTTCAATAAATTTAGGGTTTGATCCCCTAGAGCAGTGGTTCCCAAACTTTTTTGGCCTACCGCCCCCTTTCCAGAAAAAAATATTACTTAGAGCCCCCTGGAAATTATGAAACTATTTATTGAATTCAGAATAGAATGTAACACAAAAAAAGTGTGACCATTAACCGCTCCCCTGGATTGCTGCAGCACCCACCAGGGTCCACTTTGGGAATCACTGCCCTAGAGCATTAATTCAAATTTTGCCATTATAATTGCATTTTCATGATTTCTTAAAGACTAGAATCAAAGCCATTTAGGTCTGGAAGTGATCTTAGAAATAATCTGATCCACTCATTTTACAGAGGAAGGAAAAGAGACCCAAGAAGATCTGACTAGAAAAGATCAATATGAATCTACAGAATATGGGCTATTTCAATCTTAGACTACCTAAATAAAAACATACTGTCTAAAAATGGGTTAGAATTCAAATGATCCATTGCCTATCACATTTACTCATTCTTTGCTAATCCCCAAACCAAAATTATGTTTGCCATCTACCTTCTCTATTCTATCAGAGTAAGCCATACAAATATGGTGACAGGGTAGCTTATATACATGCTATCTAATCTCATTTGGCCCTTCAATGTTGTTTTGGTTTTTTTTTAATAACTGTTTTACCCAACTCTCTTTTCAAAATTGTCTTGTGTCTATTTTGTATATACTTTTAAAAGTTCATGCTCCCTCCCTATAAGCTCCTTAAAGACATTCCATCCCTTATCTTAGTGCCTTGACACAGGCTGTACTTTATGCCTGGAATGCATTCTCTTTCACTTTGACTTTGTAGAATTTTAGCTTCCTTTATGATTCAGCTTAGTTATGGAAAAACTTTCCTGATTTCCTTTGGAATCAAAAGGGTATGATAGAAAGAAGATGAGATTGGGAGTCTGGAACCTGCTTGGATTCTTGTTTCTGCAAATTGCTACCTGTGTGATCCTGGGCAAGTAACTTCTCTGTGAGACTCAATTTTCTCACCTATAAAAATGATTGAGGTAGACCGGATAACTTACAACGTGTCTTCTAGCTATTTCTTTTATCCCCAAATTCCTGAAAATTTTAGAAGTTGTTTATTTTTACAGGTCCAGCGAAGAAAAAAGGACTAACCTTTTTTTTTTGCCGGACCTCATGGGGAATTGTAAAAGTGAAATTTGGGAAATGTATCAAACTACATTTCCCGTGTTCCAATGGGTTTCTGGTTCCGGTTCTTTGGGCGTGGGGACGCCTACTTCGACTCAGAGAAGAGTTTATAATCTCCTGGGTTAGGAGGGAAGGGCTTTCTCTTGGCTAGCAGACTCGGGAAGAGACGGAAGACAATTATGGCTAGGTGGCTGTTTTGAATGCTTACAAGCGTGTGGTCTAATAACTTTATCTATCAGCATGGCTTTAATTAAATTACTAATTTATATTATTATAGCAGCCTTTATCATTTTTTATCGTAATACTACAAATTGATCTGAAGTGCTTGGTAAACCATAAATTTAAAAAGTGGGACATCATGGACCCAGGAATGGACTTGAAAGTCAGAAAATTCTGGATCCCAATCAGCCTACCTCTTTACATTAGCTATGTTGTTCTTGTTGTTGTTCAGTCTTTTCAGTAATATTCACTCTTCATGGCCCCATTTGGGATTTTCTTGGCAAAGATACTGATGTAGTTTTACCATTTCCTTCTCTAGCTCATTTTACATATGAGAAAAATGTGGCAAACAGGATTAAGTGATTTATTTGCCCAGGGTCACACAGCTATTAAATGTCTAACATCAGATTTGGACTCTGGACTTTCTGACGCTAGGCTCAATGTTCTGTCCACTATTCCACCTAGCTGCCCACTAGTTATGTTACCCTGGACAAATCTTTGCACCTGATTGCACTCAATTTTGTCATCTGAAAAAGAATGGGTTGGACTAGATGAATTCCCAGGTCCCTTTGAGCTCTAAATCTACAATTCTATGATCTTATTCATTAGTGTTCTCTTCCTCCTAAAATTGCATTCTATAGACTTAGCTATATAAATGTAAATATTGTATCATCCCAAGCAAAACATAGACAGCTGGAAAATGAAGACTTTTTTTTTTAATTTGTCTTTGTATTCCTAGCATCTACCACAGTGGCAGAAGGTTAAGAGATTCTTATTGAATTGATCTCTAATCTAACTAATGACCATCAGCAATTCTACATCGGATAATCCTGTCATACTCTGCCCTAATCACACAGCATCAGAAGGAAGTATAGCATTCAGTTCTGGGAGGATATTGACAAGGAGTACATCTTGAGGTGGTGACCAGGTGAGGGACCTCAAGGTCAGCAGTACTTGTGGAAGGCTGTAGAAGAATTCCTGGGGATTTGTGCTGATCCTGGGACTGACAGCCCTTGCCATATTAATAGACTGGAAAAGCAGAAGTCACTTAAGAGAAGAGCATTTACCACAAGAAAAAAAGTGGAGTAGCAGTGACACAGGAAAAGCAGAGCTAGAGAAGACAAAAGAAAAAGGCTGCTGCCAGGAAGAGCAGATGCCAAGACTCCATGATGAGAGATGCATGACTGAACAATGAACTAGATACCCAGAGCAGGCACTGCATTGCCAAAACCCATTAGTACTCTTGACTCTAGAGCTTCTGGTCTTTCATTTTTGTCTTTGCCTTTTCATCCTTCTCTCCTTAAAGGGTATGTATGTGCCTGTTTCCCAAAATTTAGCTCTGCTTCTGAGAAGCTGGTTGACCTTTCTGTTTACTTGTCTTTTAATTCAACTATTTTGATAAACATGATTAATCATTCCATTGCTAACCCATGCATGTGATTACACAAATGTAGGAGCAAGAAATGAGAAAGGAGCACCTGGAAAGAAAAAGATCTTACAATTATGGTATATTTTATTAGAGTACTATTTCCTGGTTGGGGGCTAAGAGTAATAACAACAGCAATATTATCAATCAGTAATTCATTTTTATTCTCGTTCAAAGTAGGAAGCAATGAGAACACTGAGTCCTCGAGAGCAATGGTTCTCAAACTATGATTCTATGACCCTGGGGGGTCCCTGAGATGCTTGAAGGAGATCCACCAGGTCAAAACTATTTTCATGATAATACTGAGCTTTTAATTTCTAATATGGGCCTAGAGATCAAGATTGCATAAGTGAAAGCTCCATTGGGTCCTAAATTTTTATTTATTTGTTTGTTTGTTTATTTTTTATTTATTTACTTTTTCCTCTCTTACCTACCCCTTCCTTCTCCCCCCAGAAAGGAGGTAATCTGATATAGGTTCTAAGTAATTTTTAAGCATCTAAAGGAAACCTGAGATCAAAATTTCTGAAAACCACTACTCTAGACAATGAATGAATCAACAGGTTAGATGAGGGAGTTTATGATTAGCTGACTGCCATTAAGAGGCAATGACATCATTATTTTTCCTTCTCAGTGTTTCTCTCAGTTGAGTTTAATAGGAAAATCCTCTCCCAAAGAGGCAGAAAGGATTAGGAGGAGCAGTCTCTCCCTGCCTATAGAAGAGAAGGAGCAGGTAAGAAGACATGACAACCATGCTCTTACCCTCACAGTTGTGTCAAATCACTGTTAGGCTTGGATCAAGGATCCAGAGAATGGACATGATAGCCATCCTTAAATATTTAAAGGGCTATCATGTGGAAGATAGATTTGACTTGTTTTGCTTGACCTTGGAAGTCATGCAGAATTGCAGAGGCAGGTTCATTCTATTTAAGAAAACCTTTCCCAATATGTCAAGCTGCCCAAAATAAAACTGAGCTGCTTGGGTAATAGTGGGCTCCCCATCAATAAAGCTCTTCAGGCAAAAGCTATAACATTGTAGATAGAATTTCTGCTCAGATGAAAATTGTATTAGATAGTTCCCAAGATTGCTCCTAGCTCCGAGAATCTTAGACCTGCCCAACAGAAGAAGCAAAAAACAAATAAACAAATAAACAAAACCTCATAGCTTAATTAAAACTAGATGAAAAACTATGAAGTTAGTGCCTCTAGTCAGTCCCCAGTTCTACACCTTTCTCCCCACTTCTGTCCCAGTGGTAATTTGCCTTCTCTCATGATATATGTCTTACAAACTTCTATCAAAAACTTGTTCTTAGATTCCAAGGTATAAATGAATGATAGCAGCTCAAAGATTTCTACCTAGGGCATCTGAATTTTATTTTCTGACTCCCAATTTCAGAGCCATGCCTCAGCTGCCTTACTCTTTACCTCACCCCTATTCAACTTCCATCCCACCCTGCATGCCCCTTCTGTCTATTGGTGAGTTCCTCCAAAAGCCTCCATTTTTTAAAAACATTTATTAATATTCATTTTTAACATGGTTACATGATTCATGCTCCTACTTTCCTCTTCACCCCCCGCACTCCCCCCACCCATGGCCGATGCACATTTCCACTGGTTTTATCATGTGTCATTGATCAAGACCTATTTCCAAATTGTTGATAGTTGCATTGGTGTGGTGGTTTCAAGTCTACATCCCCAATCATGTCCACCTCAACCCATGTGTTCAAGCAAAAAAGCCTCCATTTTTGAAGGGGATCCATTCCTCTCCCATATCCACTTCTGACTCTCTGGACTTTGCCACTCTGTCCATGCCCTGGTGCAGGTACCTTATCCCTATTCCCTTTTTTCCTCTCCCTTTCATATGTTCTCTTTCTTCAGTGGAATGAAATCTCTTTTAGGATAGGGATTATCTTTTTGCTTTTTTTGTATCCTCAGAACTTAGCTACTATAAATCTTGTTTAGTCACAATGTATAATGTTTGTGATATGGCTATAAATCAAGATTCAATCCCTGTTTGAGTCATTCATTCATTGATTCATTCATTCACTCTTCATTCATGTAACAGATATTTTTAAGTGACTACTATGCTCCCTTCCTTGGCTATGGTGTCAACTGGTCTTGAGGACCAATCAGCTAAATCAGTAAAAATTTGGTCAAATGCCTTAAAAGCCTCTGTGGTAGTGTCAAACTCAAATAGAAACAAGGGCTTCTAAGCCATATATAAGGGTCCCTGTGGGTTATATGTTGACAGTTTTAAATTGTGATATTAGCTATGTTTTGTTGTACTTTTATTTATTTTGTTAAATATTTTCCAATTACATTTTAATGTGATTAGGCCATATGGGATTATTGTGGGCCACATGCAATTGGGACAGACAATTTAACACATCTAATGTGCAGGATAGTGATTCTACTATTAATTCAATAAGAGGAATGGTGGGTAAATGTAATGGACTTCTCTGCTAGCAGCAATGCAATGATCTAGGACAATTCTGAGGGACTTATGAGAAAGGATGCTAACCACATCCAGAGAAAGAACTGTGGGAGTAGAAACAGAAGAAAAACAACTGCTCGATAACATGGTTCAATGGGGAAATGATTAAGAATGTAGACCCTAAACAATCATGCTAGTGCAAGTATTAATAATATGGAAATAGGTCTTGATTAATGACAATGTAAAAGTGGAATTGCTCATTGGCTATAGGAGTGGGGCTAGAGGAGGGGAGGGAAAGAATGAATCATGTAACCATGTAACCATGGGAAAATATTCTAAATTAATTAATTAAATGAAAATTTTCAAATAAAAAAAAAGAGGAATGGTGGGTAGAGAACAGTGGTCTCTTCAAAAGGAATCTGAGGCCACACTCCCTAGGGTAGGTAGTAGTTTCAGCTCAGAACTGGAATGAACCACAGAGACTGTCTTGCTCCACCCCTTCATTTTACAAATAAAGAAACTGAAGTTTAAAAAACTTATATGACTTGATCATCATCACACATCTGGGATGTGTCCGAGGCAGGAACTAAACCCAAGTCTTTCTGACTCCAAAAACAACTCCTTTATCTACTATGCCACACTACTTCTAGATATGATGAAACATTAAAAAAAAAAAAATACACTACAGTCCCTGCCTTCCTTCATGGCCTTGAAAGGCTGATTAGGATTTGGATAGGGAAAGGCAGTAAAGAGACAAATACAAACATTACTTGTGTTGGAGATATTAAGAAGACCAGCAAGATATCAGCAAAAACTCTGTTTGGGAAGTAATGAGAAACAAATTGGGGGAGGCAGATTGGATTATAGAGAGATTTGGAAACCAGGCTTAGGAATTTACTTGCAGAAGGCAATAAGGAGCCAATTTAGGTTGCTGATCAAGGGGATAACATAAAAAATATAGTTTTAAGATCAATCTGTCATTTAATATGTAGTTTAATAATGCAGATGTGGTACAAAATTGGGAGATTAAAGTATGCTGGCAGAAATAGAACTAGAGAAGAGATAACTGAGACATTTTAGAGGGGGGAATATATGATTTCTTAATATTGATATAAGGTTTGGAAAATTAAAATAAGGAGAAATTAAAAATGACTAAAAGTTTCTTCACTTGGGAAATTGGGAAAATATTCTGTCATTGTGGCAGCTGGGAAGAAGGTATGATTTAGAGTTGGAGAATATGGAATGGAAGAGGATGAGTTCTGTTTTGGACATATTGAGTTTAAGGTGAGAGTACATACAAGTGAAGATTTTCTGAGGCAGCTAGTTAGTGGTTTAATGGATAGCCTGGAGTCAGAAAAATATGACCAGGCCTCATGTAGTTCCTAGTTTTGTGACCCCGGGCAAGTCATTTAATCTCTGACTGCTTCAATTTCCTCAATGTAAAATGGGGATAATAATAGTACCTTCTTCCTAGGGTTATCATGAGGATTGTTTGAAATATTTTTATGGTACTTAGCATAGTGCCTGGCCCAGAGTAGGAGAAGGGAAGGAAATATATGCTTAATAAATATTTGTTCCCTAACATCATCATCCCATCATCACTGTCTTCTTCTCCCCTCTACAGCTGGAAATACACAATTTGAATTCAGTTGAAAGCAGTCAAGGCTAAATATGTAAATTTGGAAACAGCGTTACATGGAATCAACTTACATGGTTTTTAAATGCATAAAATTGAACTGAAATTCATTTGACATTTATTTTTATTCCTTCATCCAACAACTACCTATTAAGCAAATGCTATGTAAAATCATTATGCTTAGTGATAGAGGATATAGAAAAGTAATTTTTAAAATGTGACCCCTGGGGGGCAGCTGGGTAGCTCAGTGGATTGAGAGCCAGGCCTAGAGACAGGAGGTCCTAGGTTCAAATCTAGCCTCAGACACTTCCCAGCTGTGTGACCCTGGGCAAGTCACTTAACCCCCATTGCCTAGCCCTTACCACTCTTCTGCCTTTGAACCCATACACAGTATTGACTCCAAGACAGATGGTAAGGGTTTTAACAAAATAAACAAACAAATAAATAAATAAATGAGTGAATAAGTAAATGAATAAATGAATGAATATATACATAAATAAATGCAATCACATGTGATCCCTGCCTTTATGGAACCTAAGATCTAGCAACGGGAATGTGGCATTTACACAGATAAGCATTAATTGTCCTTTGGTAAGGAATGTATGAGACTAAAACATAGCACTTTAAACCTTTTTTTTTTAAATTTTTATTTTTTAACCCTTGTACTTGGGTGTATTGTCTCATAGGTGGAAGATTGGTAAGGGTGGGCAATGGGGGTCAAGTGACTTGCCCAGGGTCACACAGCTGGGAAGTGGCTGAGGCCGGGTTTGAACCTAGGACCTCCTGTCTCTAGGCCTGACTCTCACTCCACTGAGCTACCCAGCTGCCCCCATAGCACTTTATATGTAAAGAAAGAA
This sequence comes from Gracilinanus agilis, assembly GCF_016433145.1. Classification (NCBI taxonomy): domain Eukaryota; kingdom Metazoa; phylum Chordata; class Mammalia; order Didelphimorphia; family Didelphidae; genus Gracilinanus; species Gracilinanus agilis. Next base: position 383,953,504 of record NC_058131.1, on the reverse strand, counting down.
AGATCATTTCTAACTTTGAAATGGAAAAGAGAGTGAGGAAAGAAAAAAAAAATCATAGACAGTTTTCTCCAGGAAAAAGTACTTAAGCTAGCTCTGAAGGAGGGTAAGATTTCAAAAAATAAAACTAAGGGTAGGAGGATAGGAAGGCTATTCAAAGCAGGAAGACATCTGAGCAAAGGTAGAAAGACAGAAGAGCACTGGAAATGTATAGAGGGCAAAGAGTTTAATAAAATTATATTCACCTGGGTTTCTGCAACTTCTTTTTGTTATAGGAATTTCCTAAAAAAGATTTTTTTGGAGGAAAAAGTCAAATGAATATGTATGTAAAAAAAACAAAGATATAAAATATAAGCTTGAAACATCCTGCCCAAGAACTGTGACTGCCCTCCTTACCCCCATTCTATTCCCTGTCATTATCTTCCAACTAATCTATCACCATCATCACTATCATCTTTAAGAATTTCAATAGATAAACTGGCCTGGACTAAAGCATCATTAAAACTAGAATTGTTACTCACAACCTTTCAGATAGATAGATCCATAATAATTTAAAAACAATTCTCTTAATAGATGTATCCATGCTTAATATTCATAATCTTTTAAATACATAGAAATGAAATTGTTCAAAAATTAAAGAATTTGTGGAAGAACTTTAAACTAGCTGGGAATAAGAACCACATCATCTTTGTTGTCTTGAGTACTACTAGAGTCATCTGTGAGATACTTTCAGGGCATCTAAAGACAAAAAATGTATATTCTAATCTCATTATTTAGTGACAAAAAAAATGTATACACTTCTGTAATACTGCATAGAATATTAATGAGAAGAAACAATAGCAGGATATCAACTTATCTTCAGACTATTTCTATCTGAACACCATTAAAAAGATGAGCATAGGATAAAAGTGATAATTATGATATGATAATAACAATAATCATCATCATCTCTAATAGAGGCAGATTTTCTGTATGTCCCTAGAAGAAGTCAGTCTGTAACCAGGACACTTCAGTCAGTGCCAACTAGAGCTATAGCCAGCATGAGAGACCAAGAAGCTTCCTTCAACTCCAGTTTTCTATATCCAAGATCCCCTGAATAAATTACTGTTCAACTGAATTCTGGGAGACGGACCATATTGGGGTTATGCAAAATGAGGAGGTAAAGAGAGCTGAAGATTCCATCCCCATTCTCATCACCTTGCATAGGTTGTCCTAGAATGCTAAGAATGCTTAGCATCTTCCTCCCTTGGGTTCAAAGAAGGTTTAGGATCACTTCCTACAAGAGGACTTCTCAGAGTCAGGCAGTTCTTTGCCTTTTCTGAAATCCAGGAAAGAATTTGTATTTATTTTGTACTTCTTGTTGTGTTCAAACATTTAAATCATATCTGACTTTTGTGACCTCATTTGTGGTTTTCTTGGCAAAAATACTGAAGTGGTTTGTCATTTCCTTCTCTAAATCATTTTACAGATGATAAAACTGAAACAAAAACAGAGTTAAGTGACTTGCCTAGAGTCACACAGCTAGTAAGTGTCTCAGGTCAAATTTTAACTCAGGAAGATGAGTCTTCCTGACTTTCAGGCTCAGCACTACCCCATCTAGCTGCCTTATAAATTGTTTTTCCCTGGCTCCCCAGAACTTAAGTACTTTTAAGTCCTTTAGGAAGGGTATACCCAAAGGAAGGCAGGAAGGAAACAAGTATATATGAAGTGTCTACTATGTGCCAGTTACGGTGCTAAGCTTTTTACCAATAATATTTTTTTGATCTTCTCAATGCGTCTGGGAGGTATGCATTATTATTATTCCCCATTTTGCAGTTGAGAAAACTGAGGCAAATAGAATTTCAGTAATTCACCTGGCCACACAGCTACTGGTAAGTCTCTGAGACTAGATTTAGACTCATATCTTTCTAATCCATTGCTCTATCTCCTTCCTCACTTAAATTTCCATAACCAAAACCTAGCACAGTTGCCTGACAAAGAGTACAGATTAATACATATCAATTGAATTGAATTGAATTGAATTAAGATGCTACAAAAATAAACCTGGGGCTCCCATGACATGCTATGAAAAGATCTAGATTCTGGGGCAGAGAAATAAATTTCTCCCAAAAACATTGAGCTAAATGACATGGCAATAAAAAAGAAAAATTTGAAGTGAGCCACTTAGTACGGTGTTCCCCTCCAGGTCTAAAAGAATGAATGTCCTTCTGATCAATGCATTGATCAATTATGATTCTAAAGGACAAATAATAAACCATGTTATGAACGTGATAGACTCAAGATACAGAATGAAAAAGGCTTTTTCAAATTTGGCCATTATGGGAGGATTTTATTTTGTTGTTGAGTTGATTGATTATGCATATTTGTTAAAAGGGGTTTGCTTTATTTTGTTTACCAATTTAGTGGTGGGATGGGTGGGGTAGGGCTAGGATTTATGTATGTATGAGGTAGGCATGTATGTATATATACATATGTGTATACACACATATATAATATACCCACATATGCCTCAATAATTATATGTGTATAAAATATATTTGACATGGTCAATAGACAAATTTGTTTCATTTGACTATACTTATGTGTAGTGGTTGGGTTTTTTTCCCCTTGCTTCCTCAGTGGAGTAAGGGAGAGGTGGAATGAAAAAATAGTAATCTGAGGGGGCAGCTGGGTAGCTCAGTGGATTGAGAGTCAGGCCTAGAGACAGGAGGTCCTAGGTTCAAATCTGGCCTCAGACACTTCCCAGCTGTGTGACCCTGGGCAAGTCACTTGACTCCCATTGCCTACCCTTACCACTCTTCCACCTATAAGTCAATACACAGAAGTTAAGGGTTTGAAATAAATAAATAAATGAATGAATGAATGAATGAATGAATAAATAAATAGTAATCTGAAAAGAAAATTTAATTAAAAAAAAGAAAATGAATTAAATTTTTAAAAGACCCTTGCGAAAAATGAGAAGTATTTCTCAAGACGACTTACTTTTGAGAATTAAGACAACAGTGGCAAGAAATAAGATTAGTAACAAAAAGATGCTAACACCACTATATATTCCAATTCTTCTGAAGTCATCAGTCTCTGGTAACTTAGTAACTGGTCCGGTTGTTTCCTATGGAAACACAGAATTTTAAGTTAGGACAAGCAATAACTATAAGCTATTAATGTAAATACCTCCACTGACTCATGACAACTCAGTAGTTCATAGTTTATATTGGAATTCTGGAGGGACCCAAGAAAATCAACACTCACCATACTCCTTTAGAATCATAACTGATCAATTCATTGATCAAAAGGATATTCTAAAGAGCAATACAAATGCTGATTATTTCTGGTGGTGATGAAGGTGGTGTTATTATTATTGTCTCTTATAGGGTCAAAGAACCCTATGAAGCCATTTAGTTTGTCCCCACTGGCTCTTGACAATCTCCAAACCAACCAAGAAAAAGATGAATTCCTTTTTGATTCAAGGGTAATAAAAAGATGACTGACTCCTCTAAATTATAAGGTTCTTGAGAGCAAGAATCATCTTTTGCTTCTTTCGATTTCTTCAGCTTTTAGCACAGTGCCTGGCATATGGTAGGGGCTTAATAAATAAATGTTGATTGATAGATTGATTGATATTCCAGGCATGGGAAGGTGATAGAATGTATTATTGTGGGGCCTCAGAAAAAGAATAGCTGGTCTCCTTTACACTTTGCAGGCCTCTAGACCTATGTCTCTTGATCCTGAAGAGGCTACAGGAGATCCATACCTACTTTGAGGGATTTTTAAACAAAAAATGATGGCAATAGGAAAGAGACCTCCTGTTGAGTTAGAGGTTAGCTTTGATAACTTCTGAAGGACCTTGTAACTGAGATTCTATGATTATTATAATAAAACCTACATGAGCTCAAAGAAAAGGAGATACCAATTAACTTAACTCTGATTTACTGTCAGCTGTACATAAAACACATTTTGCCTCAACACTTAATGAAGATTTCTAGGTTATATGACCAAGAAGATGAAGAATTAGACATTTATTCTGATTCTTGGGACCTCTAAAACCTCTTCAAAACAGAAATTATGCACCAAAGCTAATACAACTTAAGCTATTTCCATGGTTAGGCAGTCTTCATCCACTTGGTTTTTCCTACAGGCAGTGATGGGCAAACTATTCCCTGTGGGCCAGATCCAGGCTGTGGTTTGCCAATCACTGCCTTAAGCAATTCCCTAATCATGACGCCCCTTCATACAGATGTAGTGAGTGATTAGGGAATTGCTTACGGCAGTGATGGGCAAACCACCAGCCTGGATCTGGCCCACGGGGTATAGTTTGCCCATCACTGGTCTAGGTTCAGAGATATTAAACATTTGGCCTAAGTCACATGCAGCCCACAATACTCCTAAGTGTCAGAACTAAATAAATTTAATTGGGAAATATTTAACCAATAATAATAAATAAATAAAAATACAATAAGATATTGATAACATTACATTTTAAAATTAAGTCAACAGGTAGTCAGAAAAAAAAACCTAAGGCTTCAAACTTTAAGTAGATAAATCTAAAAATCTAACTCAGAAATAACAAATTCTGCCAGCTATCAGGAGGAAGACCTTGAAATACAAATGAAAGGAAATTCAAATAACAAGGATATTTTGCACCCACAAGACAATTCAGGAGAGAATGGAATAAAATGTTCTGGAGAATAATGGAGCTAATGGTGCAGTCAAGGGCGACCTACATTGCAAATCTGAGCTTAACTATAAATGAAAAAAGATGGATATTCAATAATAAAGAGGCATTTGAAAAACTTTTAGAAATAAAAACAAATCTGAAGTGTTCATTTGTTTCTTGAACACTCCAGACAATAGAAATGCAGGTCCCACATACAGCAAAAACAAAGATTAGCAGAATGACCAGTAAGGATTTTTTCCTAAATATAAGCATGAAGACAGGGATGAAAATGAAAGTCAGATAGAAATAATGGTGGATTGGAGGGCGTGGATCATTATGGAAAGCACTTCTCAAAGCACCCCTCCCTCCCTTCTAGGAGTAAAATAATGTGGGTTTTTTTGAGGGGGGAGAGAGGGAGGGGTGGGAAGAGAGACTAAATTACAAGATGGGAGGGTAATAGAAGAAGAGCAGAAGGGAGGGAGGAGGGAGATAGAAAGGAGTATGTGAAATAACCCTAGTTAAGTTGAAGGCTAGCTAGCAAAGAGGGGAAGGTGACTCCTGCATAGTCCTATATTCATTCTCAGAAAGAGAAGAGATAAGAGGGTAGGAAGTTGGGGGGTGGGATATTGAAAAGGGGGAAGAAAAGGAAAGACCTTGTTTTGCTGCTGGGAAGAGGTTCCACTAATGAATGTTCCTATAGGAGAAGAGATATATTCTGTGAGAAGAGATAGGGACCATGCTGCAAGAAGAGAAAAGATCACTTTCTTGACTTTTGAGGTAAACAGTTAAAGCTCCTGGGGGGCAACTGGTACCTGTAGAGTAGAAGGGCATGGATCCAAGGAAGAGATTTTGAGGCAAATAAGGTGAACAGGAGATGAGTATAGATCAGAGGTAGGCAACATAATCAGAAGATAAAGAGGTTGCCATGAGGTAGTGTCCTCTCTATCACCTATAGGAATTGGCATTTTTCTGGGAGTGAAACACAATAGAAAAGAGAGAGATAAGAGGCAAACTCTATAAAGCATTGACAAAAACTGTTTAGAGGAGAAAACCTGGAATGGATACCTCAGAAGTTTTGATTCAATGAAAAAAAACAGATAATAGAGAGGGATTAAAAATAACTATAGAGGCCATGAACCAAAATATGAAGATCTAAAGTAATCAGAAAGAAAGGGTGGATAATAGTCAGGAAAAGAAATCCTCTCTGGAAAGGGGGGAAAAAATGAAGGTTTAAAAAAGTAATGAATAGGCTTTAGAATAGAAAGGGAGGCAAGGAAGGTAGAATTTAAGAATTAAATAACTAGATCATTATGTGAAATAAAAAGGAGATAATAAACAAAACTCCAAAGGAAAAGGGGAAACAATGAGAGAACAGGTAAAGGGTGAGAGAAAGAGCCAGCAGGAATAGAGTCACCTTAAAAAAAAAGATTAAACTTTGAGAGTAATTGAGGAGACAATACTTTGATTACAGAAGAAAAGTACAAAAAAAAATCATAATTTAAAAAAAATCATTATTAGAAACAAATGGGGGGAAAAAATAAACCTAAAATGTAATTTTAAATGTGAATGGTTTTTAAAATCCCATGAAATGGAAAAAAAGTGATAGATTGGATAACAAAGCAAAACCTATAATCTATTGCTTATAAGAAATATATTTAAAAATCAAAAACATACTCAAAATAAATCTGAAGCAATAGGGCAAAATGTATTATTTATTAAGCGAATCCAAAAAATCAGAATTTGCAATCACTCTGACAAAGTAAAAACAAACTTTCAAAAAATAGAGCTAAACAATGAAACTATATCAAGCTGAAAGGAACCATAGACAAAAATAAATAATAAACATATGTTCCAAATGCCACAGGATCAAAGTTCACTAACTGAGCTATAAGAATATATAGGCAATAACAGAATAGGGGCATGAAAGTTCAATATCCATCTCTTGGTTTTGGATAAATCTAATAGAAGAATACACAAAACAGAAAATATGAAACTGAACAAGCTACTAGAGAAACTGGAAATAAAAGGCAGTCTCTTCTACATAGAATTACAAAAGAATATATATTTCTTAACATGATGTGGAACTTTTACAAAAATTGACCGTGTGTTAGGATACAGAAATAGTTCAAAGAAATGTACACAAAACAATGAAAAATAGTCATTGGTTCAGGTACCAGAAACAAAAGACACAGATTTAAATAGAGACTTATGTAATCCTAAATAATAAATGGGTCAAAGACAAGCCACAGATATGATATCTTTGTGAAAGAAAATTATGATGATGAAACAACATACCCAAAATTCTGTCATGTGGGTAAAGCCATCCTCATGGGTAAAACCATATTCCTAAAAGCATACATAAACAAAATGGGGGTGGGAGGGAAGAAGAAGATTAATGAACTGAATTGGCATTTTTTTACATTAGAAAGTCAACAAATAAATCTAAAATAAGCACAAAAGAGGAAGTATTAAAATTAGAATATTAATAGATAAATTGGAAATTTTAAAAAAACACAAAGAAATGGTAAATAAAACTAAAAGCTGTTTTTTGGGGGGAAATTAATAAAATCGACAAACCTTTAGCTAATTTTATTAAAAAGAAAAGGGCAAAAATCAAGTCAATAAAATAGCAAATGAGCAAAGTGAAATCACAAAAAAAAAAAAAAAAAAGAAATTAAAAGAATAATCAGAACATCGTGTATACTCTCATATAACAAAGTGGAGCTTTGGAAACAGGAGATCCTGGATTTAAATCTGACCTCAGACACTTCTTACCTGTGTGACCAACCCTAGTCAAGTCACTTAACCCCCAATTGCCTAGTACTATTCTGCCTTGGAACCAATACTTAGGAGTGATGGAAGGTAAGAGTTTAAAAAAAAAAAATACCTCAAACTCTACAGTGTTAAAAGCAGAATTCTTCTTCTGCCCCAAACCTGCCCTTCTCCATTTTGCTGATGGGACCAACATTCTCCCATTACCTGGAGTATGCAAAGCACTTTACAAATATTATCTCATTGGATCCTCACAATCCCCCCAGTCAGGCTGCATTCTACTCTCTTCCTCCTCTCATATTTAATCCTGTTTAAAGTTCTTTTGCGTCTGCCTTCAAAGTCTGTCACACACTTATCCCACCTTCCCATTTTCACTTTAGTTCATACCCTCATCACCTCTCTTTAAGCTATAGTTCTAAACTCCTAAATGATCTCCCCATCTCTAGTCTCTCACTTCTGCAATCCATCCTTTACACCGATGCCAAAATAATTTTCCTAATTCCTCTGACCATATCTCCTCTCACCCAAAAACTTCTCATTGCCTAATGGGTAAAACACAAACAAATCAGCCTGACACTTGACTTGGTGCATTCAAGATCTGGCTCCAAACCACTTTCTAGCCTCATTTTTAGTATTACTTGTGAATGCTATACTCCATCGAAACAGAACTGCTTGCTGTTTGGCGAGCCTGTCTTGACTTTTCCTGCCTTCATACATTTGTACCTGTGCTTTTTCCCTCATCCCTCTTTCCTCCCATTTCTATCTATTGACAATTTTCTCCTTGAAGGTCCAGCTGAAATAGCTACTTCTCCTATTATGAATTCCCTAATTTCCTATGTTAGAACTGATTTTCTGCCCACTTGCCCCTGTCTTTTGCAAATCGCTTCCCCTCTCTAGGTCTCAGTCTCAATTTCCTCATTTGGAAAATGAGAAGGCTGGAGGAAGGGAAACAGTGAAGAGAACTAACATTTATTAAGAGCCTACTATGTACCAAGCAATATTATAAAGTCACTTTACAGATAGATATTTCATTTGATTATCTCAACAATACTGTAAAGAGTAGGTGTTGTTTATAGTTGAGGAAACAGGCAGGCAGAGGTTAAGTGACTTGTCCAGGGTCAAACAGCTAGTAAATGTCCAAGTCCAAATTTGAACTTAGCTCTTTCTGATTCCAGCCCTGTGTTCTATCCACTGAACCACCTAGTTTCCTTTACCCTCCCCTAACAGTGAAATGCAGCTGGGGAAAAATGGGCAACAGGTTTTGAAATATTACTATTTAGGGGGCAGCTGGGTAGCTCAGTGGATTGAGAGTCAGACCTAGAGATGAGAGGTCCTAGGTTCAAATCCGGCCTCAGACACTTCCCAGCTGTGTGACCCTGGGCAAGTCACTTGACCTCCATTGTGCACCCTTACCACTCTTCCACCTAGAAGCCAATACACAGAAGTTAAGGATTTAAAAAAAATTTTTTTTAAATATTACTGTTTAGAGAATGACAGTGTTTATCCCTTTGCTTCTTATTTGAATAAATAATTTACTTAAATATCTGTAACCGGTATGCCACCAAAATAGCAGCTTACTCCATAATTATTCAGTTTTCAGAAGGGAAAAGTTAAAGGGCAAACCAGACTTAGTCCTGCCAAAGTTGTATGGACCAGGGAATCCAAATATCACTACACTCCAGAATGGGAAGAGGTGGCCTGAGAGGGATTCAACTTTCACCTGATCTCATGGAATCATCTTTACTCAGGGTCAGAAAGTCCCAAAGAGGCCAGCCTCCCAACCTGAACAGACATTTCTTCCAACATACCCAATCCAGCCTTTTCTTGAAGACTCCAAAGTAGAGGGATGTCATTACCTCCTGAGGCAGCTCATTCTACCTTTGAAGCCTAGATGAGTTCAGTCAGGTAGTCAATAAGCATTTATTAATCATCATCAGATCACAAGTAAAAACAAGCTCTTACCATTGGGGTGTTAGACTGGGCATTTCTTGAAGTCTGTTGTGTCTGAAGTCTGAAGGTGGTTGTCTCCACTGAAAAGAAAGAAGAGCAAAATAAGTTAAAATAGCTAAAAACATGAGAATAATCTGTGATTTCATCAAGCAGTATAGGAAATGCCTCCACCTGACAATCTATAATTTAGGAGACAAATCCTAAGGAGCTCCCTGAGGCACACAAAGGTTAAACAATTTGCTTGGAGTTATACAGGAAGTATGAGTCTGAGACGAAACTTTTCTGATTCTCTTTCTAACTTTTGATTTTCTGATTTTCTATCTACTGGGCACTCCTGGGTCTCCTTCCTATCCTATTCTCATTTTAGAAAAGAAAGAGGGGCTAAACAGGTAAAGTATCTTGACCAAGAATATCTATAATTAAGCAATAAGACCTCCAGTCTCAAAACCAAAATTTTTTTTTCCCATGCTTCTTTTATTAGTGAAAAGTATTTGTGGATTTTTTGTTTTATCATAATGCATCAAGCAACTGCAAAAAAGGTTTCTACTAACTATAATATTTTGATATTTTAATTATTAATAATTATTTTATTTTATTATTACTATTTTAATATAATAATATAGACACTGTTGCAGTGTCCTTGGTTCTTCACCCTCACCTCCCCATATCTAATATGTTGCCAAAGTCTCTCAGTTTTATCTTCATGACATGTCAGTTATACCCCCTTCTCCTCTGACACTGCCACCAACCTAGTGAAGGTCCTCTTTTCCTAATGCTAGATTATTGCAATAGCCTGAGTGTTGGTCTGTCTTCCTCACCTCTCCTCACTCCAATCCATCTTTCATTCAACTGTCAAAATAATCTTCCCAAAGCATAGGTCCAACAATGTCATAACTCTACTCTAATTAATCAATCAGTCAACACTTATTAAGCACCTACTATGTGTCAAACACTATACTAAAACACTGGAAATACCAAAAGAGGCAAAAAGCAGTCCCTGCCTTCAAGGAGCCTGCAATCCATGAGGAGACAACTTGCAAACAAATGTATACAAAGCAAACTATATATACAGAGGGAAGGCTCTAAAATTAAGAGGAGTTGTGAAAGACTTCCAATAGAGAGGGAACTTTAGTTGGGACCTTATAAACTCCCATAGTTCCAGGATCAAATATAAAATTTTTCAGTTTGGTGCTCAAAGTCCTTCACATCCTGCTCCTCCCACCTCTGCCTTTCCAATCTTCTAATGTCTGACACCTCCCATGAACTCTTGAATCCAGTGACACTGACCACCTTGCTGTTCCTCAAACAAAACACTCCAATCTCCTGAACTTCCAGCATTTCCACTGACTGTCTGCCATGCATGGAATGCTTTCCTTCCTCATTTCTAACCTCCTGACTTTCCTGGATTACATCAAATTCCAGCTAAACCTACATTCTATAGGAAACCTTATATTGTCCTCCTTAATTCTAGTGCCTTACATCTGAAAATTTGTGCAATTTATCCTGTATATAACCATGGTTTATTAAATGTTGTATCTCCCATTAGACTGTATGCTTTTTTCCTTTGCTAAGTCGATAGTACCTAGTATATAGAATATAGATGCTTAATTCATTGACTGATTGAAATATATTTAATAAAATTAGGCCAGGCAGACAGGTACATTTCACTCCATCTCATGAAAGCAAATGCAATTTGCTTCATCCTTACATGACCACGTCCTTAGATAACCACCATTTTTCTCCAGAAAAAAAAAATGTTATCATTCCATCCCTGAGAAATGCAGATATATTCTCAAAGGGCATGTCTCAGAGGGCAAATACAGAGTAAGTCCCTCAGAGTGAATATTGATGTGGTCAGTTTCTATCTAGAGGAAATTTGACAGCACAGTAAATCAACAATAAAAGTTTAAACAAACATCCCAAGTAAAATACTACATTCATAGAATGACAAAGCTAGGAAAGAACTTAACCTAGTCCTCCCCAAATTTTATAGAGAAAGAAATTGAGCCCCAAGAAGGAAAAATATTGTTCCAAGTTTCATTTTCTTAATTAGAAAAACACCAAAATTAATTTGAGTATTTAATGGTAGCCACTTTCTTAATATGAATAAAGCAGGAAAAGTCACAAATACTTATATAAAAATGGCCCATCTTGGAGCATAGTTGATCTGGCTCAGAGTAAAAATGTTGAACAAGTCTCACCTCTCTACAACTAGCCTTATTCCTAAAATTAGAGATACAGGGGAAAAGGGCAAAAAGAGGGGTGGAAAAAAATTTACAATCTAGCTCATATTACCTGCCATCTTGGGGAAGCAGGAGGTGTGGGAGAAAAGAAAATGGATTGCAAAATGTCAGAAAGTAATTGTTAAAATTGTATCACTATGGAATTGCTTGCCAGCTCTAAGAGGGGGGACCGAAGAGGAGATAACATGAATCATGTAACCATGGAAAAATTTTCTTAATTAATTAGTAAAAAATAAAATTAAAAAATAAAAATTATAGCATTATGTTAAAAGGAAGGAAGGGAGGAAGGAGGAAAAGAAAGAAAGGAAGAAAGAAAG
>NC_058131.1:383705426-383941320 GCF_016433145.1 Gracilinanus agilis | reverse complement strand
GAGGGGAAGGGAGGGGAGGGGAGAGGAAATGGGGTCATGGAGAGTATGAAACAACTGAAAATGATTCAATAACATTAACGACCTATGTCACTGCGTGAGTGATAAATCTTTTCTGAATTTTAGTTTCCTCATCTATAAAGAGAAATTAATGGGAGTAGATAGGCCTCAGAAGTCCCCTCTATCTCTAACTCTAAAAAAAGACTAGAGAATGAACATCTGACCTAACTCATCACATATACACATTATCTTCTTTCCACCTCATTCTCAGTAACTGATAATCAAACCAACAGTACTTTTGCTACTAATTGTGAAAGGCACAAAGACCTCATTGCCTAATTGCTTCATTCTGAATTGTCGATTGCCTAAAATAAAAATCCCTTCCCTCATCATCTGCTTCCTAACATCCATTTATGAAAGTCTTTTCCTTCCTATATCCCTATTCCATTCTTCTTTACCCTTCCATTGTGCCCCCTGGAATCTCCTTTTTACTGATAATAAACATTTGACCTGTACCCTCATCCAAAAGTCATTGCATATTTTTGGTATGTGTATGTGTCCCTCCTTCCTCTCCCCACCCCCCACAATAGAATGTAAGTTTCTTGAGAGCAGGGCTATTTAACATCTTTTTTGTATTCCCAGCACCAACCACAGTATCTGACATAGAGCGGGCACTTAAGAAATGCCTGTTGGAGTGAAATAGTTTAATCTGACAGTTAACTGTTACTTCATTTAAAAACTCAATTCAAAACCCAGTTCTTCAGGAAATCTTTCACCCTATCTTGCTAGATCTTTAAGATATCAGCACAAACTATGTTGAAGTTAAAAAATAAGCAATGACCAATGAGGAAATGAAGGCTTGTTCCGATTTTTCTGGCCTAGAATCTTAGGCTCAAATACTCCTTGGGTCTCCTCTAGAAAGGCTCAAAGGTCTCTAATGTTTATAAAGTGCTTTAAGATCCTGTTTTAAATGCAGATTTAGCAAAGTATGCCTTTAATCCAGTGGGGGCCTAAACCTCCACAGAATGGGACAGTTTTTCCCCTACAACCAGGAGGGGGTTATCTTAGACTTATCTCAAAACTAAACAAACTTCCGTTATCTTGTTATTGCAAAAGGAATTTGAAGTAGGAAAAACACATGATTGTATTGTTAAGTCAACAGGAATCTCAAACAGAATTTTTCACTCTGGAGGGAAGAAGCCAATACCAAAATTGACATTTTTTTTTTTATAACCAATTTTTACTTCTCTATTAGTGTTTGTTTTTCTTGTACCAAAGGTTTTACTCCTTTAAGGGCTGCCTTTCCCTCTCATTTTGCCTCAAAAGGGAATAATAGTATGACAAAACCTTTTCAAAATTTGCCTCCTCTTCCAGAGTCACACATGCCACCAAATCAAAGTGTGTCCTCTGGATTCATTAACTTTAAGTTGAAAAGGACCTTGGAGCTCATCCGTTTTATGGATGAGGAAACTGAGGCCTAAAGGTTCAATGGCTTTCCCACTTTCATAGAAATAGTGAATGGAAGACGTGGGATTCAAAGCTAAGATCCCCTGACTCCAGATGCAGCACTTTCCTCATTGTACCATGAGACTTAAAGCAATTATGCATAATAGAGACCTGAAATGCCACAAATGATTCACATAGGCTTATAGGAAAATAGAATTTAGAGCTCAAAGGAATATTTGTTGTTGTTTAATCATATCTGATGCTTTATGGTCTCTTTTGGAGTTTTCTGGTCAAAGATACTAGAAATGTTCCTTCTCCAGCTTATTTTACAGATGGGGAAACTGAGACAAATAGGGCGGTGTGACGGTCACACAGCTAATACGTGACTGAGGCCAGATTTGAACTCAGGAAGAAGGGTCTTCCTGACTCTAGTCCCACTGCACTACCTAGCTGCCTACATCCAACATATTAACATTTCTAGAAAGAATTTCACCAAGAAATTTCCTACAACAATAGTAAGCACTAGATAAATGCTTGTTCCATTCCCCATAACAGGGAGATCACAGTTCCAGTCCCTCTTCCCTTAATTGCAATTGTTTCTCAGGAAAGACAGGATCACAGGCATATATCTGGGAAGATACTACTAGGCTTCTTTTTCCTGTACAATTTAGTAATCCTAGTATGCAAGCAGTTTCATGTACAGGTAGACCATGTAGTCACTGTCCCTTGCATAATTATAATATAAATGCCCTCTAAAGTGCCTTCCAACTCTAAAATACTGGGAACCTAAAAATCTTAGTTCTAATTCAGCCATTAACTATAAAGTCATATAAACTATGGCTGGACTCTAGTTTCTTTATCTGTAAAAGGAAGTGGGTAGACTGGATGATAGGTAAGGTATCTTCCAGCTTTGACATTCTCTAAAGAAGATGTATCAAATGCTAGGTATGACTGCTGCTCCACAGTAAACTATAATACTCTAAAAATGTCAAACATCCAGTAGATGTAACCCAGTGTGTTTGCTCCCCAAATCTCTTGAAGCTTCACTAAATGATCTCTAAGGGAAAAAGTATGGTGCAATAGGTTACAGGATCTGAAGTCAGATGAATTTAAATCCTGGCTTTGCCACTCACTTACTACCAGGGGTGTATTAGTGAGTGTTTAACTGGTTCTCTGGCTTAAAAAAAAAAAAAAAAAAAAAAAGATGCTTGACTTTTTTTTTAAACCCTTACCTTTCTTCTTAGAATTAATATCATGTATTGATTCCAAGGCAGAAGAGTATTAAGGGCTAAGCAATGGAGGTTACGTGATTTGCCCAGGATCACACCAGGAGTTAACCAGAAGTTGGATACACAGTATCTGAGGCCAAATTTGAACCTAGGACCCCCTGTCTCTAGGCCTGGCTCTCAATCCACTGAGCTATGTTGCTGTGCCCCTGACACAACTTTAGTTTTAGATAATTTCTATTATCATTCTATTTCCTTCATCTCTTTCTTGAGTCTAAGATAATCAGTACAATAAATCATGCCCTGATTTGTAGTCTTTGCCAATTTCTGATGCTTAATGCTGGTACTTAAAAATTAAATAATTGATTCTAGTTCAAGCCAGCTCCAACACATCCCTGATTACTACCTATGTGATCATGGGCAAGTCACTTGACCTCTCTTGACTTGATCTTCCTCAAATGCAAAAGGAAGGATTTGAACAAATTAATGTCCCATCTCCAAGTCTATGGTTCCCAGTTCATTTTTTTTTTAACTCTCACTTTCTGTCTTAAAATTGATACAAATATCAGTTCCAATGCAATGGGGGTTAAGGGACTTGACCAGAATCATACAGTTAAGAAGAGTCTAAGGCTAGACTTGAACCCAGGACATCCCATCTCTAGATCTGATTCTCTATCAGCTAAGCCACCTAGCTGCCCCTTCCCAGTTCACTTCTAACATTGCATGATTTTAGGCTGTGACATCTTATTAGCCAGGAAACATTAAATAAGAGAGTTATTTTCAACTCCAGTTTTCTTTGTTTATCCATAAAGCTGAAAGACAAATATCATTTCCATCAACTTTATAGATTTTCAGAGAGGACCAATGATACAGTGGCTAAAAAGGCATTTTGTAAACTCTAATGTGACAAATACATATGTATGTGTTTGTGTGTGTGTGTGTGTGTGTGTGTGCATACATATAGTAATATTATCACCTTAAGGAATAATGGGAACCAACTATAACAAAAATAAACAAAATAAAAAGCAAAGACCCAATCTCTAGAAAGGGAAAGTTCATCTTGAAGGAGATGGCTATTGAATAATCATCATCTGCTTAACGACTATGTAAAAGGCAGCTTGGTATAACAGTTAGGGCAACTGAACTTGGACTCAGAAAGAACCAACTTAAAATCTTACTTTAGATAATTCCTAGGTATGTGACTCTGAGTCACACTTAATCTTTTAGGGCCTCAGTTTCTTTATCTGAAAAATGAGAGTGTTAGGCTCAGCTTCTAAAGTCTCTTCCAATACCTCTTCTTTTTTAAAAAATCCTTACCTTCTCTCTTAGTATTGGTTCTAAGGCAGAAGAATGGCAAGGGCTAGGCAATGGGATTTAAGTGAATTGCCCAAGGTTAGCAAGCAAGGAAGTATCTGAGACCAGATTTGACCCCAAGATATCCCATCTCCAGGCTTGGTGTTCTATCCACTGAGTCACCTAGCTGCCTTCTCCTTCCAGTTTTAGAGCTATGATTCTATGATCACAGACAAATAATTTAACTTCTCTGAATCTCAGTTTTCTGCAATGTAAAAGGAAGGATTAGATTATCTGATCTCTAAGATCCCTTCTTCCTTTAAATCCTAGGATTCCATGGAATAGCAGAGATCCTAGTGAAAATTCCTTCCAAGCCATAAATCCTCCCTCATTCTTCCTTACTCCCCCACCACTTCAAAATAGAATGGAAAATTCTTTGCTTCATTAATAAGGAACTGTCACTTGAAGTGTTACCAGAAGTATTCCTTCTAGAATTAGAAATGTGAGGAAACTCACTTGGATTCATTCTTGTTACTAGGTCAATCCCTTCCCAAATCAAATGCTACCTTGGTTCTCATCTCAGGTTCATGGCAAGATGCATTATATCGGCTCTCAATACCCACCATCCTCTCTCTTTCCTATAGGAAAAACTCTGACCACAGACACCAGGCAAAAATTTCCCCCAGAAGCTTTGTACTTTCCCTAAAGCTGTGCCTCATTTCCAAGACAGATAAGGAACTGATTCAAATTTATAAGATTAAGAGCCATCCCCTAATTGATAAAAAATCATCAAAAGATATGACTAGCACTTTTATTTCTTCACTTTTTGTTTGTTTGTTCAAGTTCTCTTTCACAAATGCCCAATATGTAAAAATGTTTTATATTATTATATGTGTAAAATCTATCTCAGATTGCTTGCCACCTCAGGGTGGGTGGGAGGAAAAGAATGAAGGAAGGGGAGAACTTGGCTCAAACTTTTCAAAAAAGGAAGGTTAAAATAAAGTTATGTATTTGGGTGAAAAATAAAATATTAATTTTAAAAAGATATGAATAGGAAGGTATTAATAGTCACATGAAATAGTCACACTTCTCCAGATCCTGAATAATTTGGGAAATTAAGGCTCACACTCTTGTCCAGTAGTTTGGCAAAATTGACAAGAAAAGAGAAATGACAAATATTGGACTAAAGGGACATAAGCATACTGATGCATTATTGGTGGAACTGTAAACTAGAAAAACAATTTAGAACCATGTTCCCTGTAGGGTTCCAAGCATAAACAAATCATGAAAATATTAAAGATGCATTCTATAGCTGACCCCTATTAACAATGTGCTCATGTACTAGACTTATGGATATATTTCTATATTTCACATAATTGATTTATGGATCCTGGAACTGAATTGGAGCTCAAGTCTGGTGGTATTCAAACCCCTTCCCACATCCACAGTCCAGAAGGCTGGCCAGCAATTTCTACAGGATCTTAGTAATGTCAAAGGCACTCAATTAGCATTTGTATGAGATAGGGCCTTTGTGAAGGTGAAATGAACTTCTGGTCTGGGTGTTGGCTACTCCATTGTCTTAGGATCTGGCTTTTTTATCTTGTCATTGATTATTGATATGATGCTAATTTTTCTGCTTTGTCACCTGATTAACCTTCCCACATTCCTAAAAATAAAAATCCACTCTGCCTGTCAGAGGAAGAATAAGTTCTACCACTATCAGAGCAATATAGCACAGGCTTGACATTATGCTGAAGAATCATGAATCTTTGTGCCTCTCTATTTGGGCCTCTCTATGTCTTCCCTACCTTAATCTTTAAACCCTTCGACCCTCATTCCCTCAGTCCCCAGCTTCCCTTTCAGGTGGTCAACCCACAAAAGAATGTTTTTGTAGCTGCTGGTCAGTTACATTCCCAAAGATACTATAGACTATGGTGACATTGAACCCAGAGAGAGAGAGAGAGAAACCTATATCCAAAAAAGGTGGAAAAGAATCCACATGTAAAATTATTTACCACAGTGCTTTTTTGTTGAGGCAAAGAATTAGAAGCCAGATTTTTAAATCATCAGTATAGAGATAATAATTGAATCCAGGAGAGCTGATGAGATCACCAAACAAAATAGTATTGAGAGAGAAGTGGGAGACAGCTAGGTGGCTCAGGAAATTGAAAATTAGGCCTAGAAATAGAAGGTCAAGAGTTTAAATCTGTTCTCAGAAACTTCCTAGCTGTGTGGCCCTGGGCAAGTCACTTAACTCCTATTGCCTAGCCCTTACAACTCTTCTGCCTTGGAACCAATACAAAGTATTGATTCTAAGAAGGAAGGTAAGAGGTTTTTTGTTTTGTTGTGTTTTGTTTTAAGAAGAAAAAGAAAAATGTCAAGGACAGAGTTTTGGTTGATCTGTAGTTATCACCTAAAGAAGATATAGCACCAGGCAGACAGATTGGAGGAGAACTAGGAGAGAGCAATGACAGGAAAACTTAGAGAAAAGAGCACCAAAGAGAAGAGAGTGATTGCATCAAAGGATGCAGAGATATAGGCACAGGAAATGAAAGGTAGGGTAGGAGTTGGTTTGGATTAGGTTAAAGTAGATGCTTCTAATTCTATCAAAAAAAAATTCTGAATCTTACTTGTGGGATAAACTCCACAATTAAGGCAATTAAAGCTTTTGGCTAGTGAAAATTTGTTGCTATTCCTCATCTCTGAGTATTTACTGGTTGGTTCCTTTATTATCCTACTGCTTTTTAATGTAACTGAAATATATAGCCTATCTCATGGGAGTAATTCTCATGCTCATCTTTGTCTCAAATGCTAGCTAGATTGTAAAGTGCTCTAATACCAACAGAACGTTCTACCTTAGCTCCTTGAAGGTCAGTGACCATGAAAGCCCACAGTTCAGCAAAAGGACAGTTTGGAGGGAAATTTTTGGTGGATGTCTCAGCACAAATGCCACCTTTTGCAAGCAGAAGGGCTTTCTTTAGGGTTGGGTTGGTAAATTACTAAGAATGGACTCAGCAGTAGGGGGGAAATATATAATCAATGCTTTTTAAATTTAATTTATATTATTTGCATTTTCTGTACCACATAAGTCTAAATATCAACAAAACAATAAATCTATTCCTGATTTGTAGGGTTTACTTCTTTCTAGGGCATAAACACTACCACTAAAAATTTAACAATTGGTTCTGAGCAGGTTTAAGCTGGCATACCTCTGCCTTTCCTGGTTCTCTTCTTATTCCTCCTCATCTCTTCACTCCACACATTCTGCTAATGCTGTTCTTCCCATTGATCATGTGTATGTTTTTATATGTGTGTGGTTTTCTGCATACTACATCCTCCTCCATTAAGTGTAAGCTCCTTGAGGAGCCAATCTTAAACTTTTATTGGAATTTATTAACTCTCTTAGCAAATATTTCCTAACTTTAGTAATATATTCTATGCACTTGGTTTTATTAATCGTTTATGTTAATTGACTGTCAAAAGCCTATAAAACAGACTGTTGTACATCTAAATGAGATCTTGCCAGAGACTGGGTATAGTGAGACTTCCAGTTCTAATTTCTGAAAACTAAGCTGGATCTTTAAGTTCAGAATGATGGCCCAGGTATTTTTATTTCTAACACTTATAAAAGTTTAACAAATGCCTATTAATGACGACAGTGATGTTTATTAGAAAAGAAGTAAATTTAAGGTCAATAACAAGAGGGGAAAATTTTTTTCCTAACTTAAAAATATTAGTAAGTGGAATGAGTCTCTTCAGGAGATGGTGCTCCCCACCACAACTGCCTCCACTGAAAGACTTCAAGGAACAACTAAGTGACTACTTGTCAGAGATGACTTACATGGACTCTTGTTTGGATATTATTTGTCCTAAATGTCCTCTAAGATTCCTTCTGTCTCTGCTGCTTCATGAGATTGTGAATCTCAGAAAGTCTCTTTATTGGATGTTTCCATAAGAATTTCATAAAAGAGGGAAAATTACACTTACCTGGTTTGACCACTAAGTCCAAGGATGTTTTTTGGTCATTAAATAGACCTGTAAATTCTATCCTACAGCAATATGGCCCACGGTCTGCTTCTCCCACATTCTCAATTGTGAGAGACACATTCCCTTGGTGGCGATCACCTTTTAACTGGTATCTCTCTTCCTTCTTATATGTCACTTTCCATCCATCAGTTCTGAGAACTACTTCGCCACACTGGCGCAGAGGACAGATCCCTCTACCCCAGCATATAGGCACAGGTTTGTTTCTTGGCTTAACATCATAGGAACATGGTAGAAGGATAGTCTGGCCAACCTTTGCTGTGAAGATACCTTCTGAGAACTCTGTGGATTGAGATTGAAAAAGAAAAAAAGTGTATAAGACAGAGGAGAGAGCAGAATTAGGCAAATGTTATTAAAGCAAAGCATGTGTAGGGCACATGTGGATAGTGTGCCAGGTCTGGAGTCAGGAGGACCCGGGTTTGGCTCTGAGTTCAGACATTTCCTAGCTATGTGATCCTGGGAAAGTCACTTAATCCCCATTGCCTAACCCTTGCTGCTCTTCTGTCTTAGAACAAATTGTAAGACAGAAGGTAAAAATGTAAAGAAAGAAAAAAAAAAAAAGCACAACAGTGACAGAAAAATAATTCTTCAAAATAGTTCACTGAAGAGATTATATCACTCAACCTGTCATGAGGTTATCTACCCTAGTAGAGGCAGTTAGGTGGTGCAGTGGAAAGAATACCACACTGGGCCTAGAATCAGGAAAATCCAAGTTCAAATCCACTTATTAATTGTGTTACCCTAGTCAAGTCACTTAATCCCTATTTGCTTCAGTTTTTCATCTGTAAAATGGGGACACATTGGAGAAGGAAATGGCAAACAACTTCAGTATCTTTGCCAAGAAATCCCATGGACTAAGTCCTTAGGGTCACATAGAGTCAGACATAACTGAATGATTGAACAACAACAGCTACCACAACAATCTGCCATGGCAAAGCCTTGTGATATCTCCAAAGGAAAGAGGCTAAAAAAAAAATGAAATAAAGAAAATGAAATAAACAACACCTTAAAAACGGTTGTCATCACTTTTAATGCATCCCATATTTGTAGATAAACTACAGGATATCTGTACAAGGATCCAAAGAAAGTAGGTCACATGAAACTCTCTCTCTCTCTGCAAGTTAACTTACAAGTGCTTTTGAACCAGCATTCACCCCAATTGAACATCCTAACTGCTTTTGCCATGCCCTTAGTCACATCGCCCTCCTCATGGAGAACTATTTAAATCATCTACTTACCGGCTGACCACAAGAGAAAGACAAAAATGAAGAGGAGATGGAACAACATGGTACCACCTAAAATCACTAAAGGCCAAGTAGGCTCACCGTAGACATAGTTTAAATTTTTGAGTTTCACTTCCACTTCCTTGTCTGTTGTCTGTTCCCAGAGAATCATATGAGACATTTATTCTACTCATCATAGAGGCATCCCAGCTTGACACAGCTTCACTTCAGAGCTGGGAGCATGAAATGAGAGCCAATGATGAAAAGGAAACCTCAGAAATTGTTATTCATCTCCTAAGTCATGTCACATACCACAGATATCTATAAAGGAAGAGTTTCACATGCCATCAGCAGAGAGAAAAAGGAACTTCTGGGCTGGAAACCTTTGGTCATTATTGAGTTCCCCTTTTCTTTGCTTCTCTTCTACTTGTTAAGCACCACCCCAGCCCCTTATCAATGTGTCCAGTTCTGCAGATTTCATCTCTGCCCCCTCTTTTTCATCATCAATAATTCAAGTCTTCATTATCATCTATTTTTATCATTCTGATTGTCAGCCTCCAGCTCTCCTCATGTTCATTCTCTACTTCAGTCCTTTCTGAACTTCATTTATATGCTTTAATGCACTAGTCCAATCTCATCACTGTGTAGGAGAAGGAAAGAAGGAAGGGTGGAAGGAAGGAAGGAAGGGTGGAAGGAAGGAAGCAAGCAAGGAAGCAAGAAAGCAAGGAAGGAAGGAAGCAAGGAAACAAGGAAGGAAGGAGAGAGGAAAGAGGAGGGGGGGGAGGAAGAGGGAGGGAGGAAGACTTTTATGTGTTCTCACTGCCCACATTTAAAAACCCAAACTTCTTAGTTTAACATTCAAGGCCTTCCACAATCTGGCTTTAGCCTTTCCATATAACATTTCTCTTGAATCCAGACAAACTAGACTACTGGAAAATCTGTCAAGGACTCAAATGTCCTGTGCTTACCCCACCACTATACCTTTGCCTTTGCTTCCAGTTTCTTCCCCTCTTTATCTCGGCCTGTAGAGATCTGATCCATCTGTAAGAAATCAGTTAGAATAGCCTTTCTTTTGTTCCCTCCCCTAAGTCTTTGCCTTCTCTCTCTCCTGCATTCACTTCATATGCATTCCTTTATTAGCATTTACTGTGTGCCCAGCATATAGCAAGTTCTTGCCACACATTGTTCAGATCCATTCTTTGTATTATTGTTGTTGTATTTTTATCTCACTTCTTCTAGTATATTATAAGCTCCTTGAAGGCATGAACCTATTATTACATATATTTAACCTAACCCAATGAATGCCTGCTCTAGTGCCTTGCATCTGGCATCTAAAAATTATGTGTTCAATTGCATTTTGTAGAATTGAAATGAGAATGAGAAGGTCCTTTTCAGCTCTAAAGTCCTATGAGTCCAAGATTCTAAATCAAGATAATTGGAGAGAACAATCTTCAACTCAGATGAAAGACACCTTTATTTCCAAAGGGCAAGGATAGAAGTTCAGCTTTGTTGGTTAGCCTGGCATATGGCATTATAAATATAGCAAATCACTACTGTTTCTGAGCTTATTTATTTAATAAGTAGCTACTATGTCCTGAAAACTAGGGATACAAAGACAAAAAACAAAACAAGGTTTGTATTCGGGGAGTTTAAATGCATAGGATTTTAGATTTAGAGCAAGAGGGGCCATCCAAAATAGGGGAGTAGAAGGAAATAGTACAGCTTAGCCCTCTCCCACTACTCCACAAAGATCCAGAAAATGCACTAAACCAAGCCCTGAATGAGAAATCCAAGAAAACAAAAACACAGTGAACCATTTTTCCAGTACAAATCCACAAATAGAGGTTGAATTGTATAGGGTTGAATTGTATAAGGCTACGCAAGAGCCTTCTCTTAGCTATGCACTAGGGCAAGAAGTCCCATACCCAGGTAAGAGAGTCCTGACCTTATTCAGGGAAAAGGAAGAAAAGATAACCAAAAATAAAAGAACCTAGACATGGTATGTCAAGAAATCATAAAAGAAAACCATTCAGATCTCTTAAAACCAATAAAAATAGTTCTGAATTGGAGTAGAAGAAGGATGTGGAAGAGACTGTAAACCCCATAAGAATATGGATTTTTGGATTCTTTTGGATTTTTGCCTTTCTTTGTAGCTCCAATGCATAATACAATGACTGACATATAGTAGGTACTTAATAAATGCTTATTAACTCAACTTGGCAAATGAAGGAAGTTGAGATGAATATGAAGGAAATGGAAGTTTTGAAGATGATTCATCAGTATATAGACTTGTGACAAAAATTGAGAAAATTTGAAGGGCAATACACCAGCTCTAGTTTCTACTTTCAGGTGTGAAAAAAAGGTTAAAAGTGGTGAGAATTAAGGATTAAACTAACAAAAAAGGATTTAAAGAGAAAGAAAAAGGAGGAAATAGCATAGCAAGTAAAGCAAGAAAAGGTAAATAAAAATTGTAAAAAACAAATAGATAAAGAAAAAATTGGTGAAACAAGAGGTTAGTCTGAAAAGGTTCAGGAGATGAAGGAAATTGAGACAAAGAAAGGAAGTTGGGATTGGCCATCAAGTCACTAATCAGTGTTAAATAACAGAAAGGGGCAGCTATGTGGCTCAGTGGATAGAGCATGTGGCCTTGAGATGGGACATTCTGGGTTCAAATCTAGCCTCAGAAACTTCCTAGCTGTAAGATCCTGGGCAAATCACTTAGCCCTACTTGCCCAGTCTTTATACCTCTTCTGCCTTGGTATCCCTTCTAAGAGGGAAAGCAAGGGTTTAAATAAATTTAAATTTAAATACATTTTAAAATTTAAAAGGAAATGGTTATAAAAGTCTTAACTAAGAGATTGTATAAACACTCAAAATAGTTTTTAGAAAAAGACTGAAGGGGGCAGCTGGGTAGCTCAGTGGATTGAGAGCCAGGCCTAGAGATGGGAGGTCCTAGGTTCAAATCTGGCCTCAGCCACTTCCCATCTGTGTGACCCTGGGCAAGTCACTTGACCCCCATTGCCTACCCTTACCACTCTTCTGCCTTGGAGCCAATACACAGTATTGATTCCAAGACGGAAGGTAAGGGTTTAAAAAAAAAAAAAGACTGAGAATCTTAATTCTTAGGGAGAGCCAGAGATATGTTTCATGCATAGCCAACATAAAGTTTGCAGTTCTACTACAAGACTACTATCTCTTTCTAAGTGAAGGCTGGTCACCTCTTAGATGAAAATATAAAGGGAATTAGACACATCTCCCTATTCCAGGAAAAGGATAAAACCACAATCAAGTTTTCTGACAGACCCTGGGAAAGCAAATTTCCCAAGGGCCCAGGAGGTAGTCTAAACAGAATCCCATTCATTAAAGTTCTATTGGATAAGACAGCTCAGGAAGGGAGGAAGACTCTCAAGAATGAAGTTCTAAAGATACAATGGGAGTAGTTAGGAGTCAGGAAAACCTGAGCTCAAATCCAGCCCAAGATCCTTACCAGCTATGGAACCCTAGGCAAAGCACTTAACCCTGTTCGCCTCAGTTTCCTCATCTATAAAATGAGCTGGAGAAGGAAATGGCAAACCACTCTAGTCTCTTTGCCAAGAAAACTTCAAATGGGATCAGGAAGGGTTAGACATGACTGAAAACAACTAAATAATAGCAAAGATACAAAGAGAAATTATTCTTATGAAGAAGGAAAACAGGAGAGAAAGATGCAGATGCACAAGGAACATTTTTTAAAGATTTAAAGATTTGCACAGTGAATAAAAGCAAAAACAGATAAAAGAGGATGAATATAAGACCATGGCCCAGCCTTATAAAAGTAGAGCTGAGGCTAATGAGGGAAACTAAGGACAACACAAATTTTTGGGGTATTTTTAAGACTGTTTTGGTTTGTTTTTCTGTCACATTGGAGGAAAAAGAAAGATGAAAGAAAGGACAGGACCAGTGATTGGAGTGGGTGGGACAATGAAAACTGACAACAGAAAGAAGGCCAAACTATTCACTTATTATTTTGCTTTTCTTCTCAGCCAGAAAGAATTGCTTTGCACTTTAAATGACATAGTAAAAATGGCTACTGGAGAGAAGAGTGTCCAGGAAAAGTAAGGGGATAAAGAGATCTCAATTAATTATATCCTCAAGTACTAATGAGCCAAGTACTAAAACATGTTTGGCATTGTCACTGGGGAATTTTAAAAGATGTGGAGAATGAAAGAAGAACCACAGGTTTAGGAAAGAGAAAGTGTTGTCTCAGTTTCAGAAAAGGGAAAAGAAGACAGAGTACAAACTATGTCAGTGAATTTGACTTTGTTCAGCCCTGGGAAAATTTCGGAAGAGATCACTAAAAAGCCTAATAACAAATATCTAGAAAAGGAAGCAATGATTACCAAAGGTCAACTTCATAAAAAATGTGGTCATGTCAGAAAAATCTTATTCCTTTTTTTAATAGGCTTATTAAACTAGTTTAGATCTGTCACCCTTGAGCAAACAAATGGTGCTTACATTTTAAAATAGAGTTTTATTGCATTTTAAAATGTAAAAAAATAGTTCACTGGCTGTGCAAAAATAGACAACAGGCTAGATTTGTTCTATAGACACTAGTTTGTCAGTCCTTTGACTAGTAATTCAGAGGTATGCTGTAGAAACAGTTTACTAGAATTTAGCAAAGTATTTGATAAAGTATTCCATATTATTCTTAGGTAGAGGATGGAGTTATAAAGAGAATACTAAACAAGATGCATTCTGTCTGCTCTCAAAACCCACCATTCTCTCTCTTTTCCATCAGAAAGGCTCTGATCACAGATACCAGCCAGAAATTGCCCTCCAAATTTTGTACTTTCCCTAAACTATGCCTCATTTCCAAGATAGATAAGGAATCAATTCAAATTTATAAAATTAAAAGCAATTCTTTAATATATAAAAATTATCAAAAGATATGAATAGCACTTTATTTCTTCACTTTTCTTTTGTTTGTTCCAGTTCTCTTTCACAAAATGTGTAATATGGAAAAATGTTTTACACTATCACACATATAAAATCTATATTAGATTGCTTGCTGCCTTCAAGGAGGGAGGGGGAGATGGAAAGGCCAGAGGGAGGGTGAGAACTTGACTCAAACTTTAAAAAAAAAAGGGTTAAAAATTTTTATGTAATTGAGAAAAAAATAAAATATTAATTTTTAAATGCTATAAATAGGAAGTTTTGTAAGAAGAAATTGACATTATCAAGTCATATGAAACAGTGTAACTTGTGAGGCACCCCTTTTCAGATTGTGAAAAGGCTTTGAATATCAAATAAAGAATTTTATATTGATCTAGGAAGTGATAGGCAGCCACTGGCATTTGTTGAACAGGCAAATGTGGAGAGGGAGTGGATGATAGAATCCTTGTTCTGTTTTGGGCACAAAGTTTGAAATGCTAATGGGATTTTCAAATAAGATAGTCAAGCAGAGAGTTAGTAATTTGAAACTTGAGTTCAAGAGAGATATTAGGGCTAGATATGTGAATTTTTAAGTCATTTGAATAAAGATGATCAAACCCAAGGGAAGCAATGATATCAACAAGAGAGATTAGTATAGAAAATAAAGAGGAGGTGCTCTGGACAGAGCCTTTGGGGAATACCCATGCTTAAAGAATGGAATGGGGATCCAGCAAAAGGAGACTGATGAGAGATAATAAGACTGGTTGGGGGAAAATCAGGGGAAAGCCTGTCATAGACTCTAAAGAGAATGATGAGAGAGGAAAGGAGAGGAGAAGAGAGGAGAGGAGAGGAGAAGAGAGGTAAGAAGGTGATCAAAAGTATCAAAAGTTACAGACAAGTTAAGGAGGATGAGGACTGAGAAAATACCTAAGCCTTGCCACTTAGAGAAGTTAGTGAGTGGTGAGGAAATAAGAGCAAGTATAGATAGCTTTTTCAAGGAGTTAGGCAATCAGGCGGGGAAAAAGAGAGAGAAATGTGATATGACAGTTTTAAGAGGATGTTAGGGTCAAGTAGTTTGTTTTGTTTTGTTTTGTTTTGTTTTGTTTTTGCTTTTGTTCTTGTTTTTAGATGAGAAAAGCCCACACATATTTCTAGACATTTGGAACTCGTGCTCATCGTCGAAAACTGGGGAAAAAAGAGGGAAAAATAGGAGATTTAGAGAGTTTGTGATTTCTAGAGAAAGTTACTGTTGAAATTGACAATATAACCTGGTCTCTAATTTAGCCCATTCCAGAGCTCTTTCACTACAAACATAGTGGAATATCAATCAATGAATCAACAACTAAACACCAACCAGACATAATCTGCAAATTGGAGGAGATACACAGATAAATGTGAAACAAATGCCTGCTCACAAGGAACTCAGGGGAGAATGCATGTACCCATATGAGACTATCATTTATAGATATGCACTTTACATATAGTGAGCATATATTTTATGTATATTATACATGCATAGTCAGTTCATATACATAGATGCATGTAGAATTAATATACATATGTCTGTGTATATGTACATGTACACATTTATGTTATGGGTATGCGAAGTCATAATATCTTATGTATATGAGTATATGTGTATTTGTACCAAGAATATATGTACATGTGTATGCAACATGTATTGTGTCTATTATTTATACATGGATGGATGGAGAGAGAGGTTCCACAATGTAGATGAGCACTAGAAGCTGGGGGCAATCTAGAAAGGAAATAATATGGTAAAACTGCTCCAAGGGTTGAGATCACTAATTCAGTTGAAAATTAACCACATCCTCACATCCTCAACCCCTCTGCCTTAGACCAATGTCAACTGAGGGTATTTGGTCCTTTGCAACTCTGTTTAAAAGCTCAGTGCCTGCTTACAAACTCCACTTGAGTTTAATAACTGGAGAAATGATGTTGACATTTGACTCACTCTGTGTGCCCGGCTACTTATACACAAAGGCTCTGTATCAGTTTTTTACTACATATTCATATGTGTTTTACATGACAATAAAAATTTTTTTAAAAGAAATATACAGGCAGTATCATGGCATCATAGCATTTCAGAGTTGAGAGGGACCTCTTACCTTTTTTTTTAAGTCCTTCGCCATCTGGCTCCTTTCCAATTTTCCAATCTTCATACCCTTTGCTTTTCTCTATGTTCCACGTGTTATTTCTCCACATGAGTTTCTCTAAAATTCCATCTCCCCAGCCCTGGGCCTTTTTTACTCACTGTCCCCTGCATTCCCATAAAGTTCTCCCTTCCCATCTCTGCCTTCTGTCTTCCCTGGCTTCTTTCAGTCCCACCTTCTACAAGAAATCTTCCCCCTCCTGTCTTTTTGCTATTGGCACCTTGCCTTTGAGATGATTTTCCATTTATATCACTTTTGCATGATGTCTCCCCCATCAATTATCCTACTGAAACTTAAGCTCTTTGGAAGTAAGATTCTTGTTTGGTCTTTTTTTTCCCCCTCCTTTCTTTATATCCACAGCATTTCATTAAGTGTCTGGTTCATAATCTAAATGCTTAACAAGCATTTGTTGACTGACTGACTAATCGTACCACAAGGAATTCTCATTTTAATACTTCTTACAAGTGGTCATCTAGATTCTGGTTGAAGAGCACCAAAAAGTATTGGAACCTAAGTCCTGAGATATAGAGCTGGAAGAGGCCTCAGAAGGTTTCTGATCTAACACCCCCATTTACAAATGAGGAAACTGAGGTTAAGTGATTTGTCCAGGGTTTCAAAGCCTCATAGCTATTAAGTTTCTGAGACAGGATAATATTTTCAAATATGTTTTTATATCTTTTCTTTAACCTTACACACATTTTCCATGTCCTAACTTTTAAGTGTTTTGGGGTTTTGGTTTTCTGACATCCTACCAAAAATGTCCTCTTTACAATTTTTATGCATTCCTAATTCTGTGCTCTGGGGCCAAACAGTACAAGTCTAATTCTTCTGCAAGACAGCCTTATCAACTGGTAGAAAACAGTGATTATGCTCCTTCTCTCCCTACTCCCCAGTCTTCTCTTCTTCAGGTTATACAACATCTTTTCTTTCAACCAATTTCTATATAGCATGAACTGGAGTCCCTTCACCAATTTGTTTACCCTCTTCTGTTTGCTCTCCATCTACCTTATCAATATTGATATTTTTGAAAAGGTGGTGCCTAGAGCCAAACAAAATACTGGGTCTCCCTGGTTTCCTTCAAGAATTAGTTCTAGGTCATTTAGAGGATAGAAAGCCAGGCCTGGTGTAGTATAGAGAGAGGGGGTCATATAGTTTTTTCAAGCTTTGGCTGAGTTCCAAAAAGCAGTTAGGGGTTTGGAATCTTGAGGGAGAGAGGCAGTTGGTTTGAGTCTCTCGTGGAGAGAGGTTGTCTAACCAACTGAGCTGCTTCCTTACCTATCTGTACAATTGAAATTTAGCCTAGCTTTGATATATTTATTTAAGAAACTGTTATTTTGGATAAACCCTTTATATCTTCCTTCCCAATATTATTTCCTACCTTCCCTCCCTTACCTTATATGTCTGTGGAGTTAATAAGGGGAGTAATTAGAGAGGAGTTCAAATCTGTGAAGGATTAATTGTTATTTGACAGTATTAGATATAAAGAAACTAGTCAGTCATCATTTATTTTGTAAGTTGAGTTAAAGGCTGGTCCTTACTCAGACTTCATCTCTGCCTCCCTTCCCCCACCTGAAGTTCCTGAGACAACTGTTAGGGCTTTCCTCAATCCACTTTCCTGACAAATCATCCTTTAAAGATAATAAAGGGCTAATGGGAGTTAAATGACTTGCTCAGGGTCACACAGCCAGGAAGTGTCTGAGGCTAGATCTGAACCCAGGACCTCCCATCTCTAGGCCTGGCTCTCAATCACTGAGTCACCCAGTTGCCTTCTTAGTATTGATTCTAATAGAGAAGGTAAGGGTTAAAAAAATAATAATAATTTGTTCAAATGCCACCTTTTGCAGATCTTTCTTGATTTCCCCAACTGATAATGCCTTCAAGGTCATCTTGTATCTAATTTGTATATGTCTTGTATATTCTTATTGGTATGTCCAGAGACTGGTAAAAGACTGAAGGAGGCACAGATATGGGCATTTTGGTCTCTAGCCACTCCCTCCCTCTTGGGGGGTTTGTTGGAGATCTTAGATACCTCTTCCAGCCCTGAAAAGGAAGATGTAGCTAGGGTAGGAGCTGGAAGCAAAAGGAGGATGTAGCTTGAAGAGGGCAAAAGCAGGGAGTGGAGAGAGGGGAGAAAACACACTAAAGTAACTGAGAAGCTTGGCATGCCTTATCACTTGCTTAGTAGCAAACCAAACCACAGAGTCACCAGATGTTTAGAGTAGGTGTGAAGTCCTTGAAGGCATGATAATGTTTGACCTTTGTGTTTATATCTAGCCCATATTATGAATTTAATAAATGTATTTTAATTTTTCTTTTATTTTTGCAATCAACAAAAGCTTATTCTATTTCATATAATTTTTCAATTAACAAAAATCAACTTTTCCTTCTCTCACATTCATGGGGGAAAAAAGAAATCAAAAACCTTATGACAAATATGCATAGTCAAGCAAAATAAATCACCTCTTCAGTCCAAAGATGTATGTCTCCTTCTGCATCTTGAAAGCACCACCTCTCTGTCAGTAAGTGAGTAGCGTGGCTTCATCTGAAATGATGTTTGGCCATTGGGCTAATCAGAATGCTCAGGCCTTTCCAATTGTTTTTCTTTACTCAGAGGCAAATTATAGAAATTGTTCTCCTGGTTCTGCTCCCTTCTATCTGCATCAGGTCATACAAGTCTAATTAGATAATAAGTGTTTGTTAACTGTTTGATGTAGCCTGGCCACAGCCAAGTGTAAATGGACAATCACCTCCTTATTCCTGTAAATTACGCATTTCTCAATCTGATTCATAGTTAAATTAATTTCTGGTAGGCTGACAAGTCATATTGTTGATTTATACCGAGCTGGTAATCCACTAAAATTCCCAGATTTTTTTTCAGACAAATCTTTTTTTACCCTTACTTTCTATCTTAGTAACAATTTTAAGACAGAAGGCAGGGCAAACAGGATTAAGTGATTAACCCAGGGTCACATAGAGAGGAAATGTCTGAAGCTAGATTTTCTGAACTCCAGGCCTGGAACTCTATCCACTTTGCCACCTGTCCCCTTTTTGGAGAAATCTAACCATGTCTCCTTCATCTTCTATTTGAGAAATCTATTCCAGAACTGAGGTATAAGGCTTTACATTAATTCCTATTAAATGTCACTTTGTTAGATTCATCCCTATAGTAGTCTATCCAGATCATTTTGGATAGTAGCTATTGTAATGCTGAAAAGAAAATATCTTTTTATCTAACAAAAACTTTTATCCAAATTAAAAACAATGGAGTTCCACCAGCCTGCCACTGACTAGCGGCTCAACCCCAATCAAGTCAGATTCCAAAACCCCTCCTTGGCACAGGATTGGTCCTTATATAGACCAAGCCCATGCCCAGAAGTAGGGGATCGTGGTCCCTCCCTAGCATGGGATTGGTCCATTCAAGACCAATCCCATGCCAGAAAGTAGGAGAGAGGGACCCCTGGGGCATGCCAAGGGATGCAGTCCTCCGGGCACAATATTTTTAAAGCCCACACTGTCACAGTGTTTTAGCCTAGACACTATTCAGACTTGTCTAGTGATTTTAGGGCCTACAGTAGCAATTTTGGTGAAAGAGTCCCAATGCTCTGAGTCCTCAAATACTTCTAATCCCACGACCTAACTCTCAGGCTCTTCACATAATGGTAAAAAGATCCCTGCAGCATTGGGAGTCAAGAAATGTAGGCCATCATCTGCCAGAGACTAGCAGCTAAGAATAATATTTCACATCTCTGCAGAACTCCAAAGTCTCTGAAACATTTTCTTTTTTTTTTTTTTTTATAAAACCCTTACCTTCCGTCTTGGAGTTAATACTGTGTATTGGCTCCAAGGCAGAAGAGTGGTAAGGGCTAGGCAATGGGGGTCAAGTGACTTGCCCAGGGTCACACAGCTAGGAAGTGTCTGAGGTCAGATTTGAACCTAGTACCTCCTGTCTCTAGGCCTGTCTGAAATTATTTTCTAAAGAACTGTGGATCTGAAGTCAGAAGATTTGAGTTCAAATCTCCTGTCTGCTATTTAATGTCTCTTCAACCTTATTTCCTGATCCTTAGAATAAAGACTTTGAACCAGATTATCCCCAAATTCCATTTCGGCTGAAAGTGGTATTATCCTATGATTTTATGAGATAAATAGCACAAAATATAATTAGCTGCATTATAATTAACTTTATTTTATAGATGAAGAAAATGAAACTTAAAGAAAGAAATTGATTTGTCCAGTGTTCCATTGCTAATTAGAATAAAAAGACCTACAAATGATCACCCATTCTTTCACAAAATCTAGTGCTCTCTCTTCTATGCCCCACAACAAGAAGTCTGTAAGTCTCAGTTTCTTCACTTGTAAAAATAAAGGGGTGGCAGTAAACCATCTCTAGAGTCCCTTTCAATGTCAAGATTTTAATCTTCAAATACTCCCTAGAATAACTCTTGCTTTCCTTGGAGGGACTGCCCCACCCTTCAAAGCAATGGGGAATCAAAAGGGAAAAAAATACAAATATTAGTTAAATGTTTGATTATGTGAGCAAGGATCCATAGCTGAGAACTGAAGCCTGAATCGATCTTCTGTACATTCATTTCAGTACAATTCAACAAGCATTTATTAAGCTCCTAGCATATACTAGGAACTATGCTAAGAGCTTGGGATCCAAAGACCACAACAAAATAGTCTGTCTTTAAAGAACTTTCATGCTACAGAAACAGCATGTACGCTGATAAATAAATACAAATACATAAATATATCTATAGATAGGCAAATGTAATGTAAATGCAAATACAAAGTATTTTAAAATTTTAAAATTTTTAATTTTTTCATTTGTAATAGGGGGAAATACCACCTACCAAACTGACCTTTTACATCACAGAACTTTGCTGAGACCAAGAAAATTGCCTTGTTAACCATGAAATTCTGAAATACTGTTGGGGAAATTAGTCATCAAACTATTAAAATCTATAAAGTGGTCATGTTTTGTTCTCAAAACTGAAGAAGTGTAGACAACAACCATTTCCTGGGGCAGAGAACTATAAAACATATAACACACAAATTATATAGAATCAGTGCCTTTTGGTTTCAACACCTCTATATTGCTAACTTTTGCTCTGACTCTTTCAATGTGCAGCCCCCAATTTGGTCAGCAAAAAGATGAAAGGGCAACTCATTGGCGGGTCATCCATACTGCAGTTTGCAGTGGTCCTTGTAGGAAACAAGTGTTACGATTGGATATGTGGCCCTGAATGACAACTAAGTTGGGGTCTCAGCAACTGCAGTGACAAATACACTTTCATCTTATTTATTTAAATTTAAATTGATATCTTTTCTTTTAATATTATCTTTATTTCCTAACATTTTTCACCTCCTTCCTTGCATAGTAATTCATCTATTTAGTATTTTAAAATGAAAGAAGAAAAAACCAAATTATCAATTAAATCTGATAATGTATGCAATAATTCACACCCATAGTCTACTACCTCTACTAAGGAGAGAAGAAATCCCTTCATTTTACATTCTAATTGATGACTAAAGACAATAGATCTGCTGGTGTTTTTTAAAGTCTTTTGATTCCTCTTGAAAAGGTTGCAGTAAAGTGTCCAGAAGTATCATTTGCTTCATACTATGAAAATTAACTTACCCCCTAAGTTAATCTAACAGCACTATATGATGACATCCATGAGGCATCCCATTCTCTGCTGTTCTTTTAGTTTTCCATTTTGGGAAGCCAGATAGTCAACATACACTTATTAAGCACTTACTATGTTCCAGGCATTGTGCTAAGCACAGAAGATACAAAGAATAGCAAAAAAAAAAAAAAAAAAAAAAAACAGTCCTTGCCCTGAAGGAGTTCAGAATCTAATGTCAGTTCTTGCTTACTGGAAACATGATTGATCAATGCAAGGGTTGTCTTTCTGACAGATCTGTCAACAACCCCTCTACCAGAAAGGAGATCAAATGTAAAATACTATTTCAATGTAAGTTAGTGTCATTATTATTAGTTTGCTTCCACAAATATTTTTAAGTGTCTACTATGGTGAAGGTATATCAACTGATGTTTGTTATTATTTTGACCTATAATTTTCTTCCCATATGTGTTAAGGATTCTATCACTGTATGAATGGGAATATTGTGGGGCAGCTACAGAGCAGCAGCCTGAAGTCAAGAAGCTTCATCTTCCTGAGTCCAAGTTTGCCTTCAGATCCTTACTCATTGTGTATCTGTGAGCAAGTTATTTAACCCTGTTTGCCTCAGTTTCCTCATCTGTAAAATGAACTGGAGAAGGAAATGGCAAACCACTCCAGTATCTTTGCCAAAAAAAGTCCAAATGGGGCCACTAAGAGTCAAACATGACTGAAATGACTGAACAACAAAACTGCATAATAAACCTAGAAAGATAGACCTCAAATCATGAGGGGCTTTAAAGTAAAACATATGAGTTTATGTTGATCTTCCAGATATTAGAAAACCATTGGAACTTTGTGAAAGGAGAATGACATGCCCATATCTAAGTTTAAGGAATCTTACTCTAGCAGGTGTTTAAAGGAAGGACTAAAAAGGAGATTTGAAAAAATGAAACTGAAAAGATGGCTTTTCATGCCAGTTCAGGTGGAGGTAATAAGGACTAGACTAGTGTATTTTCTATGTAAGAAATGGTATGAAGATAGAATAGCTAAGAAAGACTTATTATTGACTGTATTGAGACTATTGGGTGGTATCCGAGAAGCTAGTGAATGGGCACTAGTTACACATCCCCAGAACCATAGGACTATTCTGAATTTGGGATAAAGACTGTTGAGGTTAAAAAACAAACAAACAAAAACCCCGCCCTTGCCTATTTGGAAAGGCCAATCAATTTCAAATAAAGGGAAATATTTATATCAGGACCTTGGAACCTACCCAGATTATCATGGTAGGTACCCTGAAAGGTCTTGGGAGTATGTCTAACGTTGCCTAACATGAAGTGCTCTGCCATGTGAGTGGGATAGCTTCTTTTGATTGGCTGCCTTGTCTTTAAAAAAGGAAAGAATGAGATGGTTGAACTCTTTCTACTGTTATTTTTAAAAATGATGAAGGTTGATATTATGAGGAAAACTAATATTTTATTTAGGCCCATGTTGGTAGAATAAAATTGACTACGTGCCTGTAAAAATTTCAAATTGCTGCCTCAGCCATTACGTTCCCTGCCTTCCCTCATCTTGTCTGCATAGCAAAAGAGAGCATGCGCTCAGATAGCAAAGAGGAAGTCAAACCCAACTTCCCAATATTTAAAGCTGGGCTTTACCTTGAAGACATCATCCAAAACAGGAAACCCCTTGGACCATGGAAAATGTAGTTTCAAAGTCCCCCACATGTCCACAGGAAGTTTGTCATATATTTACATATGTTGAGGCTTAATACTTCTAAATAGAACCCCAGAAATTCTAAATAACACACTACCCTATATTCTTTTCTGCACAGAGAATAAAGATAACAGTTTACACACAGCAGGATGTAAAAGGGAAAGACTTCCTTCTCATGTTCTCCTTTTCTCTAATCCCAGTTCTAAGAAATTAGCCTAGAGATATTTGTTTCTAACGTGTATCATTTATCCTTCTCTTTTTCAGGTAACTGTGCGGTAATCTCCACCAGAACCCCAGGACTAGAAATTCAAGCTATGGCAACCTTGAAAGGCATATTCCAGCTTAGAATTCAGGGTGCTTAGAACTCAAACCTGAAGCGAATTTTGAACTTAAAACTAGATCTGAGATCTATAGGAACTGAGGTAAGCTATGAATCTAATAAAGGAATGAAGAGTGGGACCAAAGAGGAAATTGAGTTTTCTTTTGGACATGCTGAGTTTAAGATTCCTATGGGACAATGTTCAATAGGCAGTTGGTGATGTAGGACTGAAGTTCAGAAGAAGGAATAGGGCTAACTATCTGAATCAATCATTGAATTCATTAGCCTGCAAGCTCCTTAAAGTCAGGGACTATATTTCTTTTTTCATATTTGTATCTCCAGTGCTTAGGATAGCGTGGCACAGAATAAAAATATTTATCCAATAATAATAATCCAATAACAGTAATATAAACAAAACAAATGTTTATCAATTAATTGATTGATTGATTAAATCTATAGAAGCTAAAGAAAGAGAGAAAGTGTGGAGAGAGAAAAAGATTCAGACAGAGCCTTGAGGGACAACCAGAGTTAGGAGAGAGGAGATTGAGTATGATCCAGGAAAAGAGACAGAGAAGAAGTGGTCATAAGGGAGGCAGAAAACTAGGAAAGGGCAGTGTCTTGAAAGCCAAGGAGGAGAAAGAAAATAAGAGGAGATAGAGATTAACTATTAAAAGCTGAGAAAAGATCAGGCAGAATGAGAAAAAGCTATTCAATGTAGCAATTAAGAAATAATTGGAAGAAACAGGGAATAAAAGTCCTTAGAGCCTAGAAGAGCTAGTTCAAGTTTTAGCTCTGAAATCCTAGATAAGTCACTCTCAGGCTCCCAAGCAAATCTCTAAGACTATAAATTGGAAAGCAGTCACAAGCCTGCATTTATAAAAGTTTGCTTACTCTACCAATAAAATCACAGGTCTAATGCCTTCATCCATCAAAAGTCAATGGTACCTTTAGACAAGGCACCAGTTCCAAAAAAGTGTGGTAAGGTTAAAAATGTTCTGGAAAGTGATAAAATGTATGTAAAAAGCATAGACAACTCTTACTAGGAATCTGGCTGTAAAAAGATTAAGAGATCTAGAACTATGTGGAATGGAGAAAAGTGAGGCCTATTTATAGGGATCATGGAAAGAGCCAAGAGGCAAGAAGAGAAGGAAGATGAGAAAAAAGAAAAAGTGGCCGGACAAGATCAAAAGTACAAGAGAAAGGTTAGTCTTGGTAAGGAAGATCATCTTTTCTTCAAAAGGGAAGGAAAGGAGGAGTAAACAAGGTGTTATACAGAAATATTTTGAGAAAAGAAAGGTCATAGCAGGTTACTTTGACTTTTTCATTAAAATAGGAGTCAAAAGTCTGCTGCTTAGGTTAGGATTCCTTAACCTGGGGTCTATACCCTTGGAGGAGGGCAAAGGTGGGATGAGAAGTTATAGTTTTATTTTTATCAACAAAACTAAAATTCAACATTTCAGTCAATTTATTTAAAACAATTATTCTGAAAAGGGGTCCATGCACTTCACAAGATTGCCAAAGGGATCTATGACAAACCAAAAAAGTTAAGAAACTCTGTTCCAAAGAGAAAGTGATATAGCAGAATTTGGAGAAAAGAGAAGCATTGCAACAATTGCTATGAGCAGTGGGAAAGAGGGTTTCTTGGGGAAGAAAAAATCATTTCTGGGGATCTGTGAGCACCTAGTTGAAATTAAATAATGGATTTTTAATAGATGTAGACCACCAAGTTCTATGATTGACTTCAGCCGCACAAGTAACAGTTGAAAAAGCAAGTGGCTGGATCAACTAGGTGAATTAGTGAATAGAGAATCAGGCTTAGGGATGGGAGGTGCTGGGTTCAAATCTAGCATCAGATTCATCCTGCCTATGTGACTCTGAACAAGTTATTAAACCCCAATTGAGCCCTTACCACTCTTCTGTCTTGGAACCAATAC
The DNA here is from genome assembly GCF_016433145.1 of Gracilinanus agilis. Classification (NCBI taxonomy): domain Eukaryota; kingdom Metazoa; phylum Chordata; class Mammalia; order Didelphimorphia; family Didelphidae; genus Gracilinanus; species Gracilinanus agilis. The sequence goes on along the minus strand of NC_058131.1, from coordinate 383,915,413 downwards.
TTAGTATCAATTTTAAGACAGAAAGCAAGAGAGAGAGACAGAGACACAGAGACACACAGAGAGAGAGACACAGAGAGAGAGAAGGTGGGGGGGAGAGAGACAGGCAGAGAGACAGAGACAGTGAGAGAGGGAGAGAGAGAGACAGAGAGATAGAGAGAGGGGAGTGGGGAGAAAGGAAGAGCAAGTGGTAGAGGATATTCAAGGGTTGAGAAGTGGAAAGCCTGAGTAATAATAGGACAAGGGAACAAAAGAATGCAGAGTGAGTATGATGAAAAAATGAAATGGTCAACTATAAGGTCGGGACTGAGAAGAGAAAAAAGTAAGGCTAGAAAAGGAGCATTGGATTAAGAGAACAGGGAGTCTTTGAACATCCTAATAAGGACAAGAAATAGATTTAGGAGTCAGGCAGATGCAAAGCTGTGTAAAGTATAAGTTAGAGTTTTTGTTGTAGTTGTTTCATTTTATTTTTATCAATAATCATCCTCTATTGCAGGGGTCGGCAATGTATGGCTCTTGAGCCATATCTGGCTCTTTTGAGGGCCAGATATGGCTCTTTCTGCAGGAACCATAAAGTCAACTGCGACACAGTAACTAACAGCTTACGCATGACATCATGCATCACGTGATACATCACGTACCTTTCGGTACTGCGACTATCTTCTAAGATAGAAGCTCCCTCATTGATATTGCCACGCGAGACGAATCCTGGTCTTTAGTTTGACTTGGTAGGTGGGCTGTGTGTTCCTCCTTCTGCCCTCCTTTTACTCTTTCCACACCTGTTACTGACATCTTGGGGTTCTGTATAGTGATTGATCACTTTTGTCTACATTCTCTACCCCTCTGCCTCCGATTTACATGGCTTTATCTCAGTGCATTCACGGAGTCTGCACTCCCTATTTGTGGGGTTGTTATTGTTTTTAACTTTTCTACCTGCTCTTAAAGGGGAACTATAGTCAGATTGCACCTTTACATAGGCTTCATTAGTGAGAAGCATTTCTCCCCAGTAGTTGTTTCATTTGATACAGAATGATTGAGTAGGCAGCACTGATAAACACCTGTACCAGGAAGTGTGTGTGATGTGTCCTGGCCAGTTTTCCATGAAAAGGTACCCTCCTCCCCCACTACTTACTAATGCCTGCACACGAGTCATGTTATTTTCTGTAATCTCCTGATCTCCTACTTAATTTATGTGGCCAAATGGCTTAACCAGCAGGCTGGCAGCTTTTTCTTCTCCTGTTGCCTGACTTGAGAGAGGGAGAGGAAAAAGTATTCTTCCCTGAATTTTTCTCTCTTTATTTCAGCAATTTTCTTAGTGTAAAGGAATTTTATATGTATGTGTACAGTTATAGCAGTACTATAGTGTCCCATTAAGTCTTGTTTTTTAATAATCAGCAAAACCATGCAGCACCAGAAGTCACATTAATGTACTTTATTCATCATTGGTTAGCACATAATGACATTATTAAAAATAGTTCAGAGACTTATTGTACTTTAAAAGTGTTGTTCTTACATAAAATGCACATATTTACTTGTATTCAGTGTTAAACATATTGTATGGCTCTCACAAAATTACATTTTAAAAAATGTGGCATTTGTGGCTCTCACGGCCAAAAAGGTTGCAGACCCCTGCTCTGTTGCCATTACCTCCTAATGGGTCACCCTGCTCTAAGCCTCTCTTCTCTCCGATCTACCTTCCACAGAGTTACCAAAGAGATATTCCCAAAGTATAGATCTGACATTGTTAATCCTCTGCTTAATAAACTCTAGTAGCAAACTTGAGGATCAAATGTAAACTCCTTTTTTGGGCATTCATGGACCTTCCCATCCTGGTTCTAACCTGTCTTTCCAGTCTTATTAGATATTACTTTCTTTCACACACCCTATGATTCAGTCAAACTGGCTTTCTTCCTATTCCTCATACACAAATTTTCTCCCTTGTCCCTTTGTCTTTGCCTAGGCTGGAATACTGGGACTTCCTCTCTCTCTTAGAATCTCTTGTTTTGTAGATTTAGTCATATCTGACTCTTCATAACCCCATTTGGGGTTTTTTTCTTGGCCAAGATACTGGAATGGTTTGCCATTTTCTTCTCCAGTTCATTTTCCATATGAGGAAACTGAGGCAAACAGAATTAGGTAACTTGCCCAGGATCTCATAATTAGTAAGTTTCTGAGGCCAGATTTGCACTCAGGTCATCCTGAGTCCAGACCAGCCACTCTCTCTACTGTGTAGTTGATCTCTAGCTGATTCAAAACTCAGCTTAAATACCACCACCACCACCCCCTACATAAGGCCTTTCTAGCCCCTCCACAACCCCCCTAGTCCCTGGCATTTTTCTCTGCAGGATTACCTTATATTTATTTGGTTTATGTTTTATTTATATATAATTTTTATGTGTGCATATTTTTGATATCACTGAAGTTCATTGAGAGCAAGGACTTTTAGTTTTTGTCTTTGAGTACCTAGTCTCTAGCACAGTACCTGGTGAATACTAGAAAGTACTCAAAAAATTCTCATAGATTAATTGATGCTTTCAACCAGGAATAGGGGTAAATGATGTTTGTTGGAAAACATGTTGTACTTGGAGGAAGGAGAGATCTGAATTCAAATTAGACTCTGGTACATATTAGCTAAGCAGGTAAATTAGTTTCTCTCAATTTCCTCATCTATAAAATGAAAATATTAAAACCTGCAGTACTTACCTTATAGAATTCCTGGGAAGATCAAATGTACCAATATATCCAAAATGTTTTGCAAAACTTAAATTACCATATAGTTATCATCTTTTAGTATTCTAATTCCATGTCTAAGTGAAAGAAAATAGAATATAATTATAATTAGAGAAGGGGATTTCAGAGTTTAGGACAATGAAAGGGGCATCATTATGGATGATGAAATCTAGGGTAATAATAATAGTAATTGCTAACATTTTATTAAAAGATTTGGCTTGGTGGTCTTGAGACTGCCATGACAGTCTCCCTTTATGGAGTGCCACAGCTTATAGAATCTATGAATGGACAAATATTAATAATATGGAAGCAGGTCTTGATCAATGACACATGTAAAACCCAGTGGAATTGCTCGTTGGCTTCGGGAGAGGGTGGGCAGAGAAGAGGGAAAGAACATGAATCATGTAACCATGGAAAAATATTCTAAATTAATTGATTAAACAAAATTGTTCAAATCACACACAAAAAAAGAATATATGCATAGAAATTACTGTCATAAGATTAGGCCTGATATTGTCCCTTTAAGGGAGGCTATAAGCTTAATAGAACATACCCATGAGGTCATTTTTCTAATTGACAACAAACTTGAAATCATATTCTGCCCTTTCTAGGTCCAGGAAGACCATCAGAAATCAAATAAGAACCTCACTGTCAGAAGGGCATTTTGGAGCACTTCCTCTACCTCTGAATGGCCCCATGTCTTCACTCCCCAACACAGTGCTGCCCTTAGGTGATTTAGACCCTATGTTTGTGAATATACCTGAGTTGGATGTTAGCTCTCATTTTCTTCTCATTCCTTCCTTCTTTTCTCCATTGCTTGCAATAAAGCTTTGCATTGAACTGATTCCCATTGTTTTACATGTTGTTCTTAGCACCTAAACTCATTAAAGGGTTGCCTTCCCCAATGTTTCTGGCTGGCCCATGAGCCTTTCTTAGACATAAACTGAGTACCCAGACAAGGACTTGACCTATTGTCAGCCACATTTCCACTAAGAGTATGGCACTGTGATTCCCTTTGTAGAAAACAAAGGTCAATAGGGGAAGCTTACATCCTCCCATTTCTTATGCCAAAAGACTGTCACAAAACACAGTTGCATAGCCCTTTCAGGTTTATAAAATGCTTTATGTATATCATGGCACCTAATCCTAACATCCCTGTGACATAAATGCTATTTTTATTCTCACTTTAAAGATGAGGAAACTGAGGTTAAGAGATTTGCTCAGGTCACAGGTAGTCAATGTTTGATGCAGGATTCAAACTTAGGTCTGGGACCCAATGCATTATACCACCTAACTATTTCAGATTACCAACTCTCTTGGTAACTGTGATAAAGTAAAAATATAGGTCATGGGAGCTGAGACAAAGCCAAGGTCTTTGAGAGGTAAGTGCTTTAGATATTATTATTATTTCTTATTTATGGATAAGAAAACTGAGGCTCAATTAAATGATTCATCCATAAGAGCCTAGTTGTAAAAAGGAAACTACCAACAAAAAAGCATATTATATAATAAACCACCAATCAAAAATAAGGTGAAGTTAAACCCATAAAGTTCCACTGAAGGCCCCAAACATCAAACGATTACTGTGTTAGCACTGATCAGATTCCTGAATTCCTCAAACTTTCATTTTTATCCCTATTCAATTTTCTCCAGATAGCTATTAAATCTAACTTTTCTAAAATTTCATTCACTTCCCTTACTTCTTTCTTATTTATTTTTTTGGTTAGATTTATCTAGTTCTGATAGGGGAAGGTTGAGGTCCACCACCAGTATAGTTTTACTATCTATTTTCTCCTTAAACTCCTTTAGTTTCTCCATTAAAAATCTGGTTGCTATATCATTTGATGCATATATGTTAGTACTGATATTTCTTCACTGTCTATACCACCTTTAATCAAAATGTAATTACCTTCCTTGTCTCTTTTAATTAGATCTATTTTTGCTTTAGCTTTGTCTGAGATCATAATTGCTACTCCTGCTCTTTTTGTCTCAGTTGAGGCCCAATAGATTCTGCTCCAGACTCTTACCTTTACTCTGTGTGTATCTACCTGCCTCAAATGTGTTGGATTCTTGTTTTTAATCCACTCTGCTATCTGTTTCCTTTTTATGGATAAGTTCATCCCATTTCTTTTCACAGTTATGATTATAATCTCTGCATTCCCCTCCATCTTGATTTCCTCTTTTAATCCTGCCCTTTCCCCTGCCACTCTTTCCTCCTCAAACTTTCGAAAGGAGATTTGAGTATCCCTTACTGGCTAAGAAATAGCGCTGATTGATGGAAGACTGTCACCTGTAAGAATTAATTTAAGGGACTGGTCCTTAGAATTAGTAATTTTATCAAATCAAAACTAGTAGAAGAAAAGATAGAAAAATAGGAGGAAGAAACATATTTAACTTACTGATACATTATCTTGCTAAATCTATGGCCACCATTTTGGATCCCCTCCTCATCATACCAACACTGAGGAAAGAAGTCCACAGGAAAAACAGAAGTCCCAAACTCTTGCTTCAGTCCTACCTTAGTTTATCAAGCCTATTCTCTGCCCACTAACTCACACATGACATCTCTGGAACCAAGCATGGTTTTCTAATTTGCCTGGGCCACCCATGAGAGCAGTCCAGGGGGGTATTGCAGGGAAGATCATCCTGCCTTCCTGGTCTGGTCTTCTTGATTCCCCTGTTCCATTTTTCTGGCTGTTCTACCCTCATGACTAAATGTATCCAATAGTTTACCTCATATAGTCCTGGCTTCCCGGTTTGGCAGGAGATGAGGTCAAGTGTGTGGCCACAGAAAAGTAAATTTCCTTCATACACACAACTCCTCAGAAGAAGGGGAACCTTGTTGTGAACAATAGTATGAAATATCTTTATAAAAGTTGGTCCTTTAGGAAATGTTGGTGATTCATTCCTAGACGGTAATGTTTGCATTGTTTATATTAAAGAAAGCAGTGATAAAGTATGATTAAATATAAGGGATTAGTGTGCCATCAGCCCTCACCTGGATCTATCAGAGAGGAAAAAATAGCTTATAAATCTTCGCCTTAGTCCAGAGTATGGGGGACCATGACAAAGAATCCCCTGCTCTGAAGAAGTGAATGCTACAGCTTTTTGGAGCCCCAGGTGGAGTGGGTGAAAGATATACACCAAAGGGAGAGAGATGAGCAGCCCTGAATATCTCATACATCCCAAAGGAGAAGGGAAAGAGATGAAAGAAAGAGATGAAGTTTTGATTCAAAGATAGTACAGTAACCTGGACTCTCTTCCCTGGCATAAAAGTCATACATGACAAGGTACATGATAATTAATTAAGCTTTGAATAGCAATTCAGCCCAGTTCCCGTAGACCCAAGAAGTAAGACATTTATGAAGAGCAGCTACTTTTATTTTTTTTAATCTTTTAAAAAATCCTTACCTTCTATCTTAGAATAAATATTTTGTATTGGTTCCAAGACAGAAGAGCAGTTAGGACAAGGCAATGGGAATTAACTGACTTTCCCAGGATCAGACAGTCAGGAAGTGTCTGAGTCCAGATTTGAATCTAGGATGTCCCCTCACTAGACCTAGCTCTCAATACACTGAGCCACCTAGCTGCCCCAAAGTGAGCCACTTTTAGTTTAAATCAAATAAAGGTATACTTTTGACCAAAAGGCCTGCAACATGGATTACCTGCTACAGTTTCTGGAAACACTGTTGTGGTGTAGTAAAAAAAAAGAGGACTTAAAGTCAGGGTTCAGATTTTACCTTCCAAGTGCACTAGTCATATTGGTAATGTGCAAGTTACTAAACTTCTCTAAGCCTTAATTTCCTATTCTACAAAATTGATGTAATAAAATACATATCTATGATGCTACCTGACAAGGCTGTTGTGAAGATCAGATTGAGATGTTTGTAAAGAACTTTCTAAACTTCTAAAATGCTTATATGAATGTTTGCTATTATTGCTTGAAACTTCAAGCAAGTCAATTTTATTTTTGTTGTTTACTTTTGTTTTAGTATCTTTACAAGGATGGAAAGGAGACCTGAGTGCCTGCAGCAGAATGTTTAGCACAGCCACAAACTTCCACCAAAGAAGAGAAGGAAAAGAGAGAAACAAAAGAACCAACCGGTATGACAGATTGCCAAAGGCACGGATGGCTGGGCTAAGAGCTTGAACAAACAAAAAGAAACCATCAAAAATAGCTTCCAGCCTGTCAATTCCTTGAGGGAAGAAGAGAGGAGAGAATCTGCAGTGGCAGATGCTGGCTTTACTCTCTTTGAGAAGAAGGGAACTTTGGCTGAAAGACAACAACTTTTTCCAGAGCTGGTGAAAAACTGAGAGGAGGAAAAACCCACTCCAACATGGTCAAGTTGCTGCTTTTAATGGTGGTAGTGATAATGGTGTAGAATCAATGGAAAGAATTAAAAGTAAAGAAGAAAAATTGACTGTTGGAAGAAAAGACCCTGTCATTCTGTGGAAAGCAATTTCCCAAAGAAAATAATTTTATTAGACATCAACTCTCAGATTTACATAAGGAAAACATGGATATCAACAATCTAAACCAAGGGTCGGCAACTTTTTTGGCCGTGAGAGCCATAAACACCACATTTTTTAAAATGTAATTTCGTGAGAGCCGTACAGTGCTCACAGTGCGCACTCCTGTAACAGCACCTGAAAAAAAATTGACTTTATGGCTCCTGCAGAAAGAGCCATATCTGGCCCTCAAAAGAGCCAGATATGGCCCGAGAGCCATATGTTGCCAACCCCTGATCTAGACCATTGGAGCAATAACTAGAGACTTTGAAACTTAATAGAGAAAGAGAGATGAAGGACTGAGAGCAAACTATAGAAAGATGGGAGAACTATGGAATCCTGGAACCTCAGGAACCCACACAAGGAAAATAATTTGAGGTTGGCACTATTAATTATGAACAGCCTATTAAAGATGGCATTGACCATAGTAATAGTCACAACAAAATGCTATAGGCTAGAGGATGATGGGAAGTTTTAGTTTGGGGAATGAAGTGTCAAAGCATCACAGGCCCCAGTGAGGATAAATTATGAATGAAAGGAGCTGGCTTGGCAGTAATGGCAATTCTTACTGTGTATGAGCTGCAAATCTATACAAGGATGCTGTCTGGAAAGTCATATTTACTCAGTTCATTAAGACAGAATGAGAAGCACAAACTTATTCAACCCATTTTCTTTACTAATAGCTGGCAAAGAACTCCACACTTCCTTCTAATCAATAGACTTAACACTTGTATTCTTAATAGTTTAATGCTTTAAGGCAAATCATTTCATTCCCTTAGGAATTTTTCTTCCTCCTCAAATATTTTCCTATATGTGGATTTTGTGGGAAATAGCCTTCCTTTGTGCTGAAGGGATCATGGGCAGATTCTAGGGGATTCTACATCTTTAATATATCTTGTTGTATATTGCTATAATTTATTGCATGTTATGTTGTGCAGGCTCTCTTGTGGTATAATATGTTCCTCTAGTCTACTGTAAATGTTGAGAGGTATTATTAGGTGTTGACATTGACTTCTTTGTGTTCTGTTGTGCTCTCTCATTTTTGCCTTGTGTATATTTTTGTAAAATATGTCTTTGTACAGACTTTAACTTATACTTTTTACGACAAATTCAAAGAGGGATTTTTAAAAAACAGTTCAAAATCAACTCACAGATCAACTGAATCTGACAGTGTATGCTATATGTTGCAGCCATACATTCCCCTCAGGTAGCTAGGTGGGGCAGTGAATGGAGTACCAGGGCTGGAGTCAAGAACTCATCTTCCTGAGTTCAAATCTGGCCTCAGACACTTAATGGCTGTGTTACCCTGGACAAGTCCCTTAACTGTTTGCCTCTGCAAAATGAGCTAGAAAAGGAAATGGCAACCCACTCCAGTATCTTTGCCAAGAAAACCCCAAATGGAGTCACTCAGAGTCAGACACTGCTTGAACAACAAGATTTCACTTGTCTCTTCAAGGAAGGAAGAGGGTTGCATTTTCTTCTCAGGCACCAGTCTGAATATGTCTTATCTACACTGGGGGGGGGGGGGGGAGGGAATTGGGGAGATGTATAGATGTGTAGATGACACTGTGGTTTTGAGCAAGTTTAGTCTCTCTAGGTCTCATTTGTTAAGAATAATGGGAGCTGTGATGCAGAGTGAAAGGAGCAGAGCCAGAAGAACACTGTACACAGAGACTGATAACACTGTGGTAAAATCGAATGTAATGGACTTCTGTACTAGCAACAATGCAATGTCAGGACAATTCTGAGGGATTTATGGAAAAGATGCTACCCACATTCAGAGGAAGAACTACAGGAGTGGAAACACAGAAGAAAAGCAACTGCTTGAACACATAGGTTGAGGCGGACATGATTGGGGATGTAGACTGGAAAGGACCACACCAATGCAACTATCAACAATTTGGAAATAGGTCTTGATCAATGACATATGTTAAAACCAGTGGAAATACACATCTGCCATGGGGGGGGGGAATGGGGGGGGTGAAGGGGAAAGTAAGAGCATGAATCATGTAACCATGTTAACTTTTCAAAAAAAATAAATATTAATAAATGTTTTTTTAAAAAAAAGAATAATGGGAGCTGGATTTGTTAACCTTTGTGATCCCTTCTTTATCTATGTTGTATCTGGGATTCAGTCAGTCGATCAAATTGAAGCATAATGTCAACCAATAAGAGTTGTTAAAAAGCAGTTAGCTCCCGTGATTTCGCCCTCTCAGCAGATACCACAAAAAAAAAGAAAAAAAAAGAAAAAAAGAAACACCAACATTTCGGTAACCCGGGGGGAAGGGAATGGGGAGTGGAGTAGATGTCACAAAACTACGAAATACACTGTGACTAATGTTGGAAATTGGGGAAATCATATTAGCTAAAATATTTTGGTGCTTCTGGTTTTATGACCTGGGTGGTGTCATATAACGTAAAGCTAGAGCGTCTAGTTCAAAACCATTCCCCGCTCTCATGTCTGCAAAGCTTTTTACAAACCTCTAAGTTATTTCTGTGTTGGCTATTATTATGTTCTTGCTCTATGGTCCTGGGTAAGAGGTTTTCCCCCTTGGAGTTTGTTTCCTCCTCTGTAAAGTGGAAATGGAGAAGTGAGATCTTCGTAAATAGCTGAGGGCTCTCTTGAAGGGTCCTCGGAGCTGCCCCACTTCAACTCCCGGTGGGGAACCAGACCCTGGGTTAGTCACGCGGAGCTAGGGGGAACGGAGAGGAACGTTCCTTTTCTACACCGGGTCCAAATGTAATTGCAGTTGAGCCCAAGATTGAATATCTTGTGCATACTTTTAAAAAATTGTTTTAAACCCACAAGCAACCGGCGTGTAACCCCTCCTCTCCTCAACTCTAGAATCCCCTGTAACCCTGAATGTAAGGTGCAGAATACAGAACTACATTGTATATGCGACGCAAGAAAAAACAAAAAGACTAAATGAAAAGATATTATAGGTAATTGTCTACCGAATAAGGATAAGTCTGGGAGGAATCCTCCTTCGAGGGCGCTGCGATGGCCGAGTGGTTAAGGCGTTGGACTTGAAATCCAATGGGGTCTCCCCGCGCAGGTTCGAACCCTGCTCGCAGCGGTGTAAAAGTTGTATTTTACACTCCCCTCAAAAATGAAGGTCACCGCGGAAACAAGGCTTCTCACTTTGCAAGAAGACCTGCTTGCTCTCTGAGCGGCCACTTAAGTGCAAAGATGAATTTGTGGTGATCGCAGTGAACTGGTACCTCCTGCATCTCCTTCGATACTCCGAAGGGGGGGTACTTGGAAGGCAACTTGTGTACGATACTCGTGACTTTGCAGTGGCGAGACACAGCGAAGATGTAATAAAAGAGCTTGAGGGTAGCCTGGGTACCCTTGGTACTTCGGTATTTCCGTTCTCTTAGTGTTTCCCCTCATACATAGCTAGTTAAAAAGAAAAAAAAAAAAAAGTTTATGCCAAGCCGCAAAGGGACGTGCACTGGGGACAGGGGAAAGGAGGAAATGGAGGTGGCACGGACGTCTGGCGTCGGGGTAAGCCCAGCACAGGATTGAGAAGAAAAGAAATACAGGTACTAGAAGAGCTTGAGAGCAGCTGCGTGTCTCTGGTACTTTGGAATCTCCACTCTCTAAGTGTTTCCCCTCATACATAGCTGGTTAAACAGGAAAAAAAAAGGTTATGCCAAGCCGTAAAGGGATATGCACTGGGAACTGAGGAAAGGAGGAAATGGAGGTGGCACGGACGTCTGGCGTCGGTAAACCAAGTGGGAGGAGAGGAAAAGAAATAAAGGGGCGCAGTTCCCAAAGCAACAAGCAGCAAAGCAAAAGTTCTGTGAGCTGCTGTTATTTTTTTATTAGTAGGGGATATTGTGGAAGGCTCAAGACTTGCAGAGAACCATAGTAACTTAAACTGGTCTAGCTCCCGGTCACTTCTTTTGCAAAATAAGTCCATGTAGGTTAAGCAGCGAGGAAGGATCCTCTAGTGCCCCTTTAAAGATATTTCTCAGTTTTCTCCATTAGAGATGGATTAGGAAAGGCTCCACCCCCTGCTCCAACTATCGCCCATTTTCTCTTTCCTCTCCTTTTGAGGTTCGTATCCCCAGAGTGTGACACATTTACAAGTAGCTGAGAATTGAAAGGTTGGCTTTCCCAAGCGGATTTGTGCGGCAATACAGGAAGGCACTGGGATTTCCTCCAGGACTAGATAGTCTGTGACTTTAGTTGAGGGAGTTTGCTTGCTTGGCCTGGGTCATAAGGACTTGGCTAGCAAGCGTCAAGGACAGATTCTGAACAGATTCACAGTATGACACTCTATTCTCCGAAACTAATCTGCTGCCAGGTGCTACAGCAAAATGAAAAGCTTAATAGTAACAAAAAATGTAGAGAGGAGGTCCAGAGTTGAACTAGTTAGTCTCAGCTATTTGTCTTCTATGCCCTTGATACTATAGATACTCTTTGGTAATGACTCACATTTTTATAATTAAAAGCTTTAAGGTTTTCTCACAAAAATTCTCCAGTTGATGGCATAGAGCTTTTTATCCCCATTTTACAGATATAGAAGTAGACTCAAAGAAGTTGAATTCATTTCAAGGATATATTGAACACATACTATGCCTCAGACACTAAGCTAGTCACTGGATGATTCAGACAAAATTAAACACTCGTCCACTTCTTTTTTTTTTTTTTTTTTTTTTTTTTTTTTTTTTTTTTTTTTAACCCTTACCTTCCGTCTTGGAGTGAATACTGTGTATTGGCCCCAAGGCAGAAGATTGGTATGGTAAGGGTAGGCAATGGGGGTCAAGTGACTTGCCCAGGGTCACACAGCTGGGAAGTGTCTGAGGCCAGATTTGAACCTAGGACCTCCCATCTCTAGGCCTGGTTCTCAATCCACTGAGCTACCCAGCTGCCCCCGTACACTCGTCCACTTCTGACCATTCAGCAGCTTATATTCTACTGGAGGAAAACACAGATAAGTATATGAAATCTATACACCATGTGTATACAAATACATTTCTTGGCATGGGGAGAATCAGGAAAGGAACATCTGATCTGTGCTTTGAAGGTATCTAGAGACTCTGAGAAAGGAGTATATTCCAGCCCTGGAGGACAACCCATTCAAAGAAGAGTTCAGGGAGGGTGGAAGATGGCAGGTTGGGTTTAGGGAAGTTAGTAGTTCAGTTTGACCTGAATAGACTAGTGTGTGAAGAGGAGAAGCAGGAAAGAAGGTGAGGTAGGTGTAAGTAAGATCTGGGAGGGTCTAATAAATCTCTACTGAATTCTAGAAACAACAGGAAGTCACCAGATCCTGTTGAGCAGAAAATTTAACAAGACCAGATCTTTGCTTCAGGAAGATTATTTTTTGGCAACTGTGCAGAGGATAGATTGGAAATGGGAGACACTGGAAGCAAAGAGACCAAAAAGGCTATCTCCATAGTCCAGTTGAAAGGTAATATGAGTCTGTAGGGATAAAGCAACTGTGTTGAGTGGAGAGAAAGAGAATTGATGCTAGAGGCATCAACCTAATAAGATTTGGCAACTGATTGGATAAAGACCTAGGATGGAGAGGGATATGAGAAAGAAGGGAAAAGTTCAGGGAGATTCAAAGGTCACAAGCTTGGATGAATAGAAATAAGGATGGTGCTTTCAACATAGACTAGAAAATTTGGAAGAAGGGTATGTTCTGAAGGAAAATAATGACTTCTATTTTGGACACATTACCTTTGAAAAGCCATCCCAGATGGAGATATACAGTGGGCAGGTGTTGATATAAGATTAGAAATCTGGAGAGAGAATTTAAATATCAAGACTTCTGCATTGAGTTTATACTTGAACTCATGGGAACTGATAAGGTTACTAAGGGAGAGAATATATAGAGAAAAGAGAAAACCCTAGTATAGACTGAACACTCCCCAACTCCTGAAAAATTAATAGCCTTCCTCACATGCCAAAGGCCCTAAAATGCCATCATTAGAAACTTATATTTCTGGGTTAAAGTATTGCATCTCCAAGCTTCCTCTTTTAAAAGGGTACATTCTCTAGGGAAGTATAAAACGTTAAACTGTTCATTTAGCAAGTAGTTGCTGAACTCTTGGTTTATAACAAGCTAGGCCAGGCTCTTTGGGGAATAAAAGAAGTATCTCATAGTTAGAGTTGAAGTCACCTAGCTCAACTCACTCATTTTTAAAAAATCTTTTTAAATAATTTTTTCCAATTTATTTGCATTTGTTTTCTCGCCTTTCTACTCCTCCCTACCTCAAAAAGAAAAAATAACCTTTGTGGCAAATATATATGTATAGACAAACAAAACAAATTCCCATATTGACTATCTCCAAAAATGTGTATCTAATTCTGCATCTTTAGATCTCTCACCTCTCTGTAAGGAAGGAGGCTCATCATCATTGGTCTTGCCCAGTTGCATATTGCCTTTGAACTTTATTAACATTAAAATCCAAGTCTCTTAACTTCCACTCCAGTGCTCTTGTCTGAGGAGATCTATAGACTCAGTAATATTTCCATGTGAATTTCATTTTCAATCTCCAGAGTCTAGAAAAGTCCTTTGTAGAGACGTAACAAATATTTGTTGAATTGGAACAGAACACCCTTAACATTTTCCTCTTTATTTTTCTAACTAGGCACTTGAGAGAAGTAGAAATGTAGGGGACTGGGAATTGAATTATCTGGTACTTTTGATCTAAAAGAAGAGTTATGTAAAATCTTTTAATGTTCTATTATAGTGCTATATTTAAAATGTAAAGAATTGTCAGCCTAATAGTAAAGACACCATAAGAAAAAAGAGGGAAAAACATGACATCTTTAAGTTGCTTCATGGATACTGTAACAATTAAAAATGGCTGATATTATGAGGAAAACTAATATTTTATTTAGGCCCATGTTGATAGAATAAAATTGACCACGCGCCTGTAAAAATTTCAAATTGCCACCTCAGCCATTTCATTCCCTACCTTCCCTCATCTTGTCTATGTAGCAAAAGAGACAGTCAAGACCGACTTCCCAATATTTAAAGCCGGGCTTTACCTTGAAGACTTCATCCAAAATAGGAAACCCGTTGGACCATGGAAAATGTAGTTTCAAAGTGTCCACGGGGGGGCAGCTGGGTAGCTCAGTGGATTGAGAACCAGGCCTAGAGACAGGAGGTCCTTCAAATCCGGCCTCAGACACTTCCCAGCTGTGTGACCCTGGGCAAGTCACTTGACCCCCATTGCCTACCCTTACCAATCTTCCACCTATAAGTCAATACACAGAAGTTAAGGGTTTAAAAAAAAAAATTAAAAAAAAAAACAAAAAAAACAAAGTGTCCACAGGAAGTTTGTCATTTAAAAGCTCAAATGAGCCCCAAATAGCTCTATGTGGAACCCCAGAAATTTTAAATAACACAATACCAAGTTTGCAGTACAGGATGGGAGTCACTCTGCTTCTTAGTAAGGGGACTTTCCTAAGTCCTGGGGGCCTGGAAGCCCCTAAGCTGGGAGAAAATCAAGGTGGCTTCTGACCTTGGAACCTCTAGTGTCAGTTCCACTGATGATCTAGCCCCAAGTGTCCCTGGGCATTTGCCTAAAAAGCAAAAGTCAAAGAAAATCACAAATCTCAAAAGAAATGAGTGATTCCTCTGCCCAATTTGGCTTGGATCTCAGGAGATGCTGGCTAGCCCTCTTTTAAAAGCAGCCTCTGGGAATATCTGTTCCCTCAGTGAAAGTGAAGCTGACAACATTAAAGATATATGTGACAGTCACAGCCACCAGGAAGTTGATATTTTCCACGCTTTCTGGGAATGGCTGCCTCTGCCACTGAGGAGTTTTCATGTTAAAATATGTGCCACTTCTGATTGTCAAGCTTGTCCCATAAAATCCATTTGAGGAAGTACTGTTACCAGCCATGTTCTCTTCAAACCAGGCTTACTCCATTACTCCAAGTGGGTACTTCCTCCCCTTTTTCAGCTCCTTTGTAAGTGCTGAATTCCTGTATCAGGATGTAAACTCCTTGATGTCAGGGATTGTCTTTCTTTTTGAGAGCATTTGTATTCCCAGCTTAGCATAATGCCTTACACCTAAGAAATTCACAATGGATGCTTTATCCATTTATAGAGTCTTCCTGAGTCAAAAGATGTAGAAGAGATAATGATGATATAGGAATGAGAGCATAGGGGTTTGTTTGTTTGCTTTTTTTTTTTTGTCTAATTTTTATTTGGGGGAAATTTTATAAAATGGACAAAGAACCTAAGCAGCCTAAGTTAAGGGACCAAGAAAACTCTGGAAAGCCACTTCCATGAAAGCACAAAGGAACTTGGGCTGGCAGCTAAGGACTTTTATCACCACCCGGTGGTTCATGTAGAGATTGCATCCTGAGGAGCTCTGTATTCCAGCCCTTGCCCTCAGGAGGCACAAGGGCTTTGACTGTGCTTTTCTACCTACCTGCCTTTTTAGCTCTAGTGACAATGTAAAACAAGTGCCCCTTTAAAGAGAATAATCAAAGTTGCAAGAGAAATTAGAGCTCTTAGAGGACAGAAATGCTGATGAGACGGGAAGTTGTTTTTCAGTTGTGTCTGACTCTTCATGACCCCATTTGTGGTTTTCTTGGCAAAGACACTGGATTGGTTTGCCATTTCCTTCTCCAGATAATTTTGCAAATGAGGAAACTGAGGCCAACAGGGTTAAGTGACTTGCCCAGGGTCACACAGCTAGTAAGTATCTAAGGCCAGATTTAAACTCAGGAAGATGAGTCTTTCTGACTCCAGGGCTAGTACTATATCCACACTGATGGCAGGGGAAAGAGAGGGATAAATGTGTATTATATACTATTTTATAATCACTAGAATAGGAAAAAAAAAAAAGGAAAAAAGATAAAGTCTCATTTGGTTATGTTATGGGAAAATAGGCACCCTAATAGATTTTTGGTAGTATTGCAGAAATTGTACAAACATTTTAGAGAACAATATGGCATTTAAAGTAGAAATCACAAAATTGATCATGTTTTGATCCAATAATTACTTTATACATTATAAAAAGGTCCACCTCATTTCATACTATTTAGTATCACTTCTATTTCATTAAGTTGTATAAATTCTACATAGATTCTACTAGACTTCCCTCTTTTTCCAAGCCTGAATCTATAGTTAACCATTTCAGCATTATACCATTTTCTGCTCTTTCAATGGCCATCTCTCATGCCCAGAATATACATCGTCCTCACTTCTTTCTCTTAGAAATCCCCAGCTTTCTTCCTGAAAGCTCAAATACCACTTTCTTTTTTCTTTTTCTTTTTATTCATTTTACTTTATTTTTTATTCTATTTATATTTTATTTTAATTTTTAAATGTTTTTCCATATTTACATAATTTATTTTCTTTCTCCCCTCTTGCCTTCCCCCTCCCAAAACTGACAAGCAATTCCCCTGGGTTGTACAAATGTTATCACTTAATACCTATTTCCATATTATTCATTTTTGCTCTAGAGCGGTTTTTTAAAAGCCTGAACCCCAAATCACATACCCATATATACATGTGATAAGTGATGTCATATGTTTTTCTTTTGCATTTCTACTCTCATAGTTCTTTCTATAAATGTGATTAGCATTCTTTCCCATAAATCCTTCAGAAGTGCCCTGGATTATTACATTGCTACTAGTGGCAAAGTCCATTACATTGGACTGTTCCACAATGTTTACTTTCTGTGTACAATGTTTTCCTGGTTCTTCTCATTTCACTCTGTGTCAGTTCACTGAGGTTCTCCAAGTTCATATAGAAATCCTCCAGATCATCATTCCTTTCAGCACAATATTATTCCATCACCATCATATACCACAATTTGTTTAGCCATTTCCCCATTGAGGGACACCCCATCATTTTTCAACTTTTTGCCACCATAAAGAGCATGGCTATGAATATTTTTATACAAGTATTTTTCCTTATTATCTCTTGGGGGTACAAATCTAGTAGTGGTGTTGCTGGATCAAAGGGTATGCATTCTTTTAAAGCCCTTTGCACATAATTCCAAAATGCCTTCCAGATGGTTAGATTAATTTACAACTCTACCAACAATGCATTAGTGCAAGGGTCGGCAATCTTTTTGGCTGTGAGAGCCATAAACGCCACATTTTTAAAATGTAATTTTGTGAGAGCCATACAGTGCTCACAGTGCGCGCTCCTGTGACAGTGTGCGCTCCTGTAACAGTGCCTGAAAAAAAATTGACTTTATGTCTTCTGCAGAAAGAGCCATATCTGGCCCTCAAAAGAGCCAGATATGGCTCAAGAGCCATACGTTGCCGATCCCTGCTTTAGTGTCTTGATTTTGCCACCACTTCATCAACATTTATTGTTTTCCTTTACCGTCATATTGGCCAAACTGCTAGGTGTGAGGTGCTACCTCAGCATTATTTTCATTAGCATTTCTCTAATTATGAGAGATTTAGAACACTTTTTCATTTGCTTAGTGATAGTTTTGATTTATTTATCTGAAAACTGCCTATTCATGTCCCTTGACCATTTTTCAATTGGGGAATGGCTTGATATTTTGAACAACTGACTTAGCTCCTTATATATTTGAGAGATTAGACCTTTGTCAGTGGTTTTCGTCCCCCCCCCCAATTTGTTGCATTCCTTCTAATTGTGGTTGCATTGGTTTGTTTGTACAGAAACTTTTTAAATTTAATATAATCAAAATTATTCATTTTACATTTTGTAGTGTTCTCTATCTCCTGCTTGGTCTTAAATTCCTTCCTTTCCCATAGACCTGACAGGTATATTATTCTATATTTATCAAACACCACTTTCAACACAGAGCTTTTCCTGATCCCCCTACTGCTAGAAATAGAAATGTATTTGCATACACACAGGCATATATATATATATATATGTGTGTGTGTGTTTGTGTTGACTCTTTCTGATAGAAAGTACTCTCAAAGATAATAGGAGTTGTTTAAGCTTATTATTCTAGATAAACAGATACTTATTGACTGATAGTTGATTAAATCTTAATTCTTATCCTATGGCTATTCATGTCTTGCCAAACCCCAACCCTGAATGACTTCCACAAACCACTTCCTACTCATCGGAGGAACTCACACCAAATACAAATTAATGTCATCAAATCTCAGCTGCAGCAAGGAATACCTTTCACTCCTACCAAATTGATTCTCTATATCATTCCCTACAGAGGCTGTTCTGAAATGAAGTAGGGTATTTCAGAAAACGAGTCCAGACACCCAGAAGTTCAAATTAGTGGAACCAATATTTACTTATTAATCTATTGATTAATAAACATACCTAGCTGGCCAGGGCAATCTTTCTAGGGAAGGCTGCCCGAACTGAAATTAAAATGCAGTTTTTGTAGGATTCAAGATAGAAAGAGAATAATGTTTATTACATCGCCTTGAAGCAAACTTTTTATTGTCTGGAAGTTAGTAGTGCTGGGCTTTCCATTGTAACTCTTATCCTGGACCGTGAGACAGCTATAGGGAGTTATTTTCTCATGTGAATGTTATTTTTGAGCTGTCTGGCCTTCACAGGAAGGCTCATTCTTGATTTCTACTTTTCCCCAGGGAAAAACAGGTTTTCTGGACAATGACTTAGTTTACCTCACTTCACAAACCTATTATTTTCTCAAAACTCTTTCACCACTCTCTTCAAACTCTTTCACCAGAGGACATTCCCTCATCTTTTTCTGAAAAATAGATGCTATTCACAACAAACTCCCTCCTCTCCCCTTTACTGTATCTCAAAACTCCATGACATCACCCATTCTCAACTCAATTCCTCCGCCTTCTGAGGAAGAATAAGGGACTTTCTCATCAAGTCAGCTCCTCAATATGTACCTGTTGGCAGAGAACAAACCCAGAATTGAAAAAAGTTTAGAGGGAAGTTTATTAAGTCATCCAGCAAGGGGAAGTGCAAAAAAGTGGGAGCCCCTTACCCCAAGTATCTGTTAAGTTTTGCATTATGTGGAATTCAAAGGAATGAGGAAACAGTAGCTGACTGGCCAGCATGGAGGCAGTTTCCAATAAGATGTATAGGTTGCTTGATATAGGAGAAATTACATTCCTTACATCATTCTTCAGCTTTGGCTCCACAGGAAGCATTTTTTGTTTGTTTCTGGGGCCAGGATCAGTATAGAATGGAGTCTTGAGTTAAGCATTAAACCACTCTGGTCTCTAAGCAACAAGTCTAGACTCACAGCCATTTGGGACTCGGATCAAACAGTACAATAAAGTTTTTCCACATACCCTTAATCATATCCCCTTGAATTTCTACAATCTCTAATTTTGAATCTGCTGGTTCCTCACTACCAACAAGGACATTTAAATCTCCCCAATCTCTACTTGACTCTACAATGCTTTCAAGCTATCATTTGACATATTCCCTCCATTTCTCAATTAAACCCCCCCCCCAAAAAAAATCTGTGTACTCATTGCTTCCTCTTCTCTCACTCATTTCTCAGCCACTGCTGAAAATCTGGCTTTCATCCTCATTACTCAACCTGTCTCTCTCCTGATCTCTTGATTGCCGAGCTAATAATCTTTTCTTAATCCTCATCCTCATTGACATCTTTGTAGCACTTGGCATGGTTGCCCATTTTTTTTCTCTTGGATACTACGTCCTCTCTGGATTTTTGTAACACTGTTCACCCTTCAGTCTCCTCCTTTGTAGTTGACTCCTGCACGGCCTTTAACCACTGTGGATAATAGGCCAAGTTTCTAACCTAGGTTTTCTCGCTTTATACTTTCTTTCTTGGTTACCTCATCAAATCCCATAGTTTTAATGACATATCTATGGATATCTATGAAGATGATTCCCAGATCTATATATTCAGCCCCAGTTCTCTCTCCTGAACTTCAATCCCAGACCACCAATTTTCCTATTATATATTTTGAACTAGATGTCACATATATATCATATATATCATTAAAAATTTTTTCTTCAATTACACATAAAAACAATTTCCAACATTTCTTTTTAAGTTTGATTCTCATATTCTCTCCCTCCTTCCCCATCATGAAAGGGTAAACAATTTGGTATAGATTTTATAAGTGCAATCTTGTGAAACATTTTTCCTTATTAATTCTTTTGTGGAAGGAAACTAAAAAAAAAAAACAATTGAAAAAAGTTTGTTTTGGTTTGGATTCAGTCTCCATCAATTCTTTCTCTGGAAGCAGATGGCATTTTTTGTCATGAAAACTTTGGGATTCTTTCAAATCATTATATTTATTGCTGAGAATAGCTGTTATTCACAGTTGTTTATCATACAATATTGCTGCCACTGTATACAGTGTTCTCCTGGTTCTGCTTACTTCACTTTTCATTAGTTCATGTAAGTCTTTCGAAATTTTTTCTGAGCTCCTCCTTCTCATCATTTCTTAAGGCACAATAGGATTTTACTACAATCATATACTATAACTTACTCAGCTATTCTCTAATTGATAGGTATCCCCTCACTTTCCAAATCCTTGCTACCATAAAAAGAGTCACTTTAAGTACTTTTTTACATACATATAGGTACTTTTCTTTTTTGTTTTTATCTCTTTAGGATACAAACCTAGAATGGTATTCCTGGTTCAAGGAGTATGTACTGTTTTATAACCCTTTGAGCAGAGATCCAAATTGTTCTCCAGAATGGTTGAATCAATTCAC
This sequence comes from Gracilinanus agilis, assembly GCF_016433145.1. Classification (NCBI taxonomy): domain Eukaryota; kingdom Metazoa; phylum Chordata; class Mammalia; order Didelphimorphia; family Didelphidae; genus Gracilinanus; species Gracilinanus agilis. The sequence continues at coordinate 383,894,564 of NC_058131.1, read as the reverse complement.
AACTCTCCCAAGAGTGTGTTAGTATCCCCTCCAGGTTTTGTTATTTTCTGTCATAATAGTCAAACTGATGGGGTGAGGTGGTACCTCAAAGTTATTCTAATTTACATTTCTCTAACTAATTGTGACTTAGAGCATTTTTCACATTACTATACATAGCTTTAATTACTTTGAGAACTGTTTGCTCATGTACTTTAACTATTTATCATTTGGGGAATGACTTGTACTCTTATATATTTGACTCATTTCTCTATATTTGAGAAATGCAGCCTTAATTAGAAACTTGTAAATTTATTTTTCACCATTATGATTACTGCATATTACTCTCCACTCTATTTCTCCACCTATTTATCCTTTCCTCTTTCCTTTCATATTGTCAATCCTCAAGTGTTTAGTTTCTGACCACCATATCCCCCAATGTGCCCTCTTTTCTATCAGCCCCTCTCCCTTCTCTTATGTCCTTCCCCTCCTACTTTCCTATAGGGAAGATAGATTTCTATTCCCAATTAATGGTGTATGTTCTTCCCTTTTTTGAGCCAATTCTAAGAGTGAGGTTCAAGCATTCCCTTCACCACCTTCTCCCTCTTCTCTTTACTAGAAAAGCTCTTTCATGCTTTTTTCATATAAGACAATTTACCCTATTCTATTTCTCCCTTCCCCTTATCTCAATGCATTCCTTTTTCTCATTCCTTAATTTTATGTTTTTAGATAGTGTAGAAACTCCAAAGTTATGTCACAGAAACTAAGCAACCACAAGCAAACACAAGCTAGGGACTCCCCATCAGGATGGCTCAGAGAAACCTAAAGTTACTAACAGGTCAGGATGTCTTAGAGAAATCCATGATCACTAACAATAGGGTGTTATTAGGCTCCCAAATGTAGCATAAAAACCCTACGTGCTTGGGGAGACAGCCAAAAACCACTAACTACAAAGGCTACTTCACGAACTACAGGGCGCTCCTGAGTCTGCCAATACCTGCCACCTTTCCCGCCACCCCTGAGTTTCCCACCACCCCAGACATATATAATCTTTACTCTGACTATGCCCTCCCAGAACTCCTTTGCTGAGCTCCCCTAGCACACACTAGAAATAAAGACTTCCCTTTGCTTGGATTGCATTGTCTCCGTGTGCTCCTTGGGTGGCAATCCATTTGGACCCTAACAATGGTATCCCAAATTTTTTCTACTTACACCCTTGCCCTCTGTCTATGTGTACTCCTTCTAACTGCCCTAATAACGATAAACCACATTATAGTAGTTATAAGAATCATCTTCTTTCATAGGGATTTAAATGGTTTGATCTTATTGACTGTCTTTTGATTTATCTTTCTTTCCTGTTTACCTTTTTATATTTCTTTTGAGTATTGTATTTGAGAGTCAAATTTTCCATTCAGCTCTGGTCTTTTCATCAATAATACTTAAACATCCTCTATTTCATTAAATATCCACTTTTCCTCCCTGAAGGATTATGCTCAGTTTTCCTGGTGATTCTTGGTTGAAGTTCTAGCTCCTTTTCTCTTTGGAATATCACATTCCAGGCCCTCTGATCCTTTAATGTAGAAGGAGCTACACCTTGTATTATTCTGACTATGGATCCACAATAAAAAAATAAAATATTTAAATCTTTAAAAAAAAAAATTCTCCTTTGGGCACACAGCTTCATTTGCTGTAAGGGAAAACAAGAGAAATCCATAAACACATTCTCTAATAGGACTTGATCAACTCCCAATATACTTACTCACTATAAAGATTATCCACTTCTAATCTTAGTCTGCAATCCCTTATTTTTAATTCTATTAATGCCTATTCCGCACCAATTATAAAATTATGTAAACTACATGAGATTGCCTTACTCTACCAAAATAATCATATAAAAAGCAAAAAATAAAAGCCATATCACAGGTTAATCAGTACTTGTAAATCTGAAAGTGGCCTTTCCCCCTGTTTGTGGCCAAAAGTTAAAATAATGTCTAACCCTAAGTAAAATTCTAACTAGATATGTTATTACCTAAAAACCTAAAACACATTAAAAATGACTGCATGAAAATTTCAGCCTTGAAACAATTTTAAAAGTCAAATTTTAAAAGTCTCAAAATTAAAATTAACTCCCCAAATCCTCAAAATTAAAAATGCTTCTACCTCTCCCTAATTTTAAAACCTCTCACACACACCCTTTGGGGAGGTTGAGATGCTAGGGATTTTAAAAACTGTTTTCACTCACCTTTAACGACTTGACAACTATAATCATGCTTAAAAAGCTTAGACTTTTACTCCTATTAACTATTATTTTAATTTCTTTAACTCTCTTATACGTCCAGGAAACATTAGGAATGAAATACCATGAAAGAAATAATGTCGCAACTAAATCACAGTCAAAGCAAAAAATCTAGATAAAAATTATTGTAAAAATAATTCTCTTTTGTGTCAGTAACATGGGATCTCCTGATTTAACTGAGTTCTAGCCTTACTAAATTAGTTTTGGGTACACTTTTCAATTACCTGAGTATCTATTCATCAGCAATAAGGACTCATTTACCATTGAACTTGGGCCTAGTCTATAAGTGATTTCATTAGTATTCCTAGGCACAAAGGCTTTTTCTAATCTCATGGTTTCCTGCCTTGAAGCTCCAAAATGTAAAAACTTTACTGGTACTGAGAAGCAGTTCCGTGTTCTATCTGAACCTTGTTTCTCAAAAATGTTGCTTAGAATTTACTATTTGCATGTGTATTGCTTCCCCCCTTTTTTTGACACTGGTGTTGCCAAGTTTTCCTAATGACCTAAATTCTTCATCCTTTTAGGAACAGGGACCTCTTTGAACTTGCTTACTCATTTACAATGGCTAAAAATTTCTATGTGCTTTCCTTAATTCCTGTATTTTAGGCCTTTCCTCTCTAGGGCTTCCTCCTCTAATTTGAAATATTAATGTTATGTGTAACCTTGTAATGATCAACAGTCAGTTGTAGAACCTGTCAGGAATTCAGCTCTGCCATCTCTCAGCCCTTCTAATCGCCCTCGTGACTGCATCAATAATAACCAATTTTCCTCCAAAAGCATTTCTTTTCTCAATTATCTTCCCATACAATTTACCCTTAGATGGCAATTCTCTCTAATCATGCTAAAGATTTAAAATAAATTATATTCTGTATTTTACAATTATTTCTAGACTCCATCATTTCTTTCCTAAATTCTTCTGATGTTACCTAGGGACAAACATCTAACCATTTAGACCTATCCTGAACAAATGCTATGCTAATATTAGAAAAGCACTCTTGAATCTCTGCTGCAAATCCTCAAATTAACAGATATTTCTTTAGACCTCTTAATCAGGTAAAATGCTACCACTTCAAACCTTTCCTATTTTAGTTAAATCTGGGGAATAGTTTTCTTCTTTCTGGTTTTCTACTTAAAAGGGACTTTGCTCAGGGTAGAATTAGAATTCCCAGAGGAAATAAAATTAGCAATATTTCTAAAGGTCATTGCAAATGATGAGAAACAATACTTATCTGGTGTCAGTTTCTTGGGGGCTCCCTCATTTTTCTTATAGAAATATGTTCTTTAAGAATCCTTCAGATTCTAGGCTGCAGGAAAATCTTGTCCAAGCTTTTGGCTCCTAAGAAACGTCTTGAATAGTGCTCCAGGGGTTCTAAATAAATTTCTTTTAAAAAGCAATCTAGCAAACTTAACCTTAATAAGTTCTAATCATTTTGCCCACAGTCCAAAGCTGGGGTGATAAAATATAGGACATCCTTAGAAATTTCCTAGAAATTTCCCAGATGGGAAATTCCTTTCTCTGATAGTGGTTGTATGCCAATGATCATCTATCAGAAAAATAATGCTCACAAAATAGATAAATGCCAAATTGGATTAGTTCTTTCCATTTAAAAAAGGAAAAATTAAAGGTAAATCACCATAGAAAACAATCAGGATTCACTGGTCTTTAAAAAAATAAAACCAAACATCTATTTTAATGGCTGCACTCTGGAATTTTACCTTAAAAAGTCCAAAAATCAGGCTATAGTTCACGGTCTTTTTACTTTTCAAAAAAGTAAAACCCACAAAATTTCTCACTAAACACAAAATTAAAGAAAAGCTTAAAAATTACCTTTAAATGCAAATACCTATTCTTATCCCTTCTCTCCCTCTTTTTTGCCAGTGGCTCAAAAATTGCATTTCTTTCAGCTTTCCCCTACACTTCTCCTCTGCCTAAGGCAAAAAGGGCTAAGAGGAAATTTGTTAGTTTAAAAAAAAAAAAAAACCAACAAAAAAAAAGTTCATTTAAAGCAAAACTTTTCCCAGATATATCTTGTCCTATTACAACAATGCAATGGCCAGTCAGTTCTGTAGTTCACCATCCTAAAGTGAACTTTCTTTACTTCAGAACACAGACACACACATATGTTAATCAGAAAAACCATGCTCTCTGGAAACAAATAATAGCTTAACAAAAACGTGAAATTATAGCACATAAATCAAAAGGTTAATACCCAGAATAAAGCATCTCTCATTACCAATATCATTAAAAATTAACTGCTGTTGATAAGCAATATTTTTCACCTTAACCATACCAAAACCAGGAAGAAAAGATTAGAATTTAAAGTTATGATTCCTGGACCTCCTTTTGCCTCCTGCTGGATATTCCCATATCCAGATCGCCAGCTCCTGCCTCTCCAAATTTTGGGAGGAATTAACTGTTAACACTTTATAGACATTATTTTCTAACATTTAAATCACAAGCATTTAGAATTAGTAGTGAATCCTACACCTAAGAAATACATTAGACATACAATATAAGCAAAACTCCACAGAAAATTGAGAAGAAATCCAGAACTTAAGTTCTTAAGCTTCTATGAGAAGCTCTTTCGTAAAAATGTACAACCATTTAAATCTTAAACCATGGCATTTCAAATTCTGAAGAACCTTCCTCTATTTTGCCAACTTACCTTGGAATCAGATTCTGCTACTGTCTGCCATATTACCTAAATTTTTGCCTGCACTAGATTCATATCCTGAAAATATATAATTTGCAGCCGTATTGTTAGGTGGTTCCTTGGGCTGCTGGCTGCCCCCACCTCCTCCTGGGAACACAGACTTGCTGTTTCCCATTCCAGCAGCCCTTGGGTAGGCTCTGGATTATACAGCTCCTCTGTGCAACCACAGACACCCCCACCCCACCCCTTAAGCCCCCTTAATTAAAGAGTGGGTCACTCCCAAATACACAAGACTGAGTCCTTTTATCTGAGAGCCTTAGCCCTCTGCTAACCAGACTCCTGACTCAACCCCAAATGGGTTGTGTGGGTACCTCAAATCTTGGGGTCCTTTTTAGCAGGATGGCTCAGGCAGCTGGGACTTTGGAATCTCACTGGGGCCTCCATTGTTGGCTGAAAAAAACACAGAACTATTAAATAGTCAGAAAAAACACTCTTTAATTAAGGAAAGGGGTATAGTACAAAATTAGACCTCCATGCAGAGTTCTGAGGATTGAAACTCTGCTTGCTCTGGACACTGACCCCTGATAGACCCAACCATGCTAGATTGACAACTCCAAGTTGGGAAGTTTAGATATCTTTCTAGGGGAACATGGGGGCTGGGGATGAGAGGGATAGTTGATTGGCTTTACAATGGTAACAAAGGAAAATGGGGAGTTCCAGACAGGAATAACAGTGAGGGGCTGATGCTTTACAATGGACCCAAAAGGAAAAGATCCAACCAAGGGCTTGGCTACCTAGGTGAAGGACTTTTGGCCTAAGGGGAGAAACCGTTGGGACAAAAGAGATACTTAACACCTAATGGGATTAGCCATCCCCACTTAAACTACTTCAAGGTCTATTGTTAGTCTGAGACTAGTGAAATTTGACTTTCCCTCCGAGAGACATTCTCTAGTGACAAGGTCTAATCTGAGGTTTTCACCTTCAATCTAAGTAAAGGGGTGGGGGTCATTAACTCTTACTAAATTACAATTCGGGGGACTTCTGGATTCCATGTTGGCAATCCTTTGTGACAAATAATTTTAAAAGGGGGAGGAAAGGTGAGGAAAATACTTTTAGTTATTAATATTTATTTAACCTATTATGTGGCTAGAAATTGTTTAACCTGAAATGCTGACCTCAGAGACACTCCAGGGAAGCCAGAGTGTTTGTTTTGGATCTGTTCAGGTCTTTGGCTCACCCCTCACTTGTGCTTTGGGTCTTCCCAACAGCTTTGAATTTTACCAGAATTTTAATGAATGTTTATAGTTACTTACTGACATAAATCTCAAGCAACCTTTTCTATGTGCTAGCCATACTGTCCTCTTTATCCATTTGTTTGAACTCTATATAATAGAAATCCCACAGAGATTTGAGACAGAGCCACACCTTCTTCTGAGCTCTCTCCTCAAATGACTTAATAAAATTCTTCCTAAAAGTCTTTTTAGGTTTGGTTTTTATTCTTGACTGACAGGAAGCAGTTCAGGAAAACTAGTAATCAATTACACCTAACAGATAGTAAATGCAATGTTTCACACTCATAGTCCCCCATCTCTGCAAAAAAAAAAAAAAAAAAAAAAAAAAAAAATTTGCCTTTCCTGGAAGAATAAACTTGCTATTATAAACATCCATTTATTAATCACCTACTTGAACAGATTACTATATTTATTACTGAAAGCAATATGTAACTTAGATAAGACACCATCTCTGCCCTCAGAGAGCTTACAGCCTAATATGGTGATCAGTCATCAACAGAGATAGCTATAACGCATGATTTTAATCAACAAAAATTTTTTGAAAATAATGTTTTTTGGATATCTTTTTTTTACATTGCTTAAGTTTCTTCCTATATTCCTTCTCCCTTTTCCTCCCAGATAACCATCCCAAACAACATAGAATATTTTTTTTAATTTTTTTAAACCCTTAACTTCTGTGTATTGGCTCCTAGGTGGAAGATTGGTAAGGGTGGGCAATGGGGGTCAAGTGACTTGCCCAGGGTCACACAGCTGAGAAGTGTCTGAGGCCGGATTTGAATCTAGGACCTTCCGTTTCTAGGCCTGACTCTCAATCCACTGAGCTACCCAGTTGCCCCTAGAATATTTTTAAAAGAAAAAAAAGAAGACAAGTGAATCAGCAAAACTGATCATCATATCAAAAAAATTCTTAAAATGCATTTAGTGTTCCACACAGTGTACCTCCTGCCTCCAAAGAGGACCAACCACAGGGAGATGTTTTCTCATACCTCTTCTTCAAGGCCAGCCTTTTAACAAGCATTTATTAAGTGTTTACTATGTTCAAGGTACTGGGCTAAGCACTAGTGATAGAAAAAGCCAGGCTCTTTTGTAGAACCCCAAAGTTATGACACAGAATTTGAGTCAGGGTGGGAGCTTGCTTGGGGCTCCATCCCTCTTTCCCTGGAGTCCTTCCAAAAGAACCCAGTGTCTTTTGCTTCACAACCCCCCCCACCACCACCACCACCGCTCCCCCCCCCCCAACCCGCGCCTGTAGTGTGTAGTAGGGTTCCTGGGGTCTAATCCTGCCAGGGACTCAAACCCTGGACTCCTCCTAATTATTTCCCAGGGGACAGGGGGCCTCCAACCCCCTGAAGTTCCGTATTGAAGCTCTGTATCCTTGTCTCTGAGCTTTCAGACGACTTCATACCCATCCATCTTAATAGATTCATTTCCTGACTTTCCCGACCCTCTTCCTTGCGGAATACAGGTAAGGTCTAGCTGGTCCAGATTCAGAAACAGGTAAGGCATTGGACTTTTGCCTGGGGACTTGGCATAGGACATCCTCCTAAGCCATATGTCCAGCCAGAGTCCGACTTCCTCCTATACACAATCATACAACCAGACACACTGCACAGACACCACTCACCTCTGGAAGTCGTCATGAAATCTGGGAAAGAACTTCCCCTGTCCCGGTGGTCCTTAGGGGGTTGAATCCAGCACTGAACGAGCCCCCATATGTTAGGGTTCGAATGGATTGCCACCCAAGGAGCACACGGAGACAATGCAATCCAAGCAAAGGGAAGTCTTTATTTCTAGTGTGTGCTAGGGGAGCTCAGCAAAGGAGTTGGGTGGGGGGCATAGTCAGAGTAAAGATTATATATGTTTGGGATGGCAGGAAACTCAGGGGTTGTCAGGTAAGGTGGCGGGTGTTGACAGACTCAGGGGCGCCCTGTAGTTCTTGAAACGGAACTTCTGTAGCCTTTGTAGTTAGTGGTTTTTGGCTGTTTCCCCAAGCATGTAAGGTTTTTATGCTATATTTGGGAGCCTAATGAACACCCTATTGTTAGTGACCATGGATTTCTCTAAGACATCCTGACCTGTTAGTAACTTTAGGTTTCTCAGAGCCATCCTGATTGGGGAGTCCCTAGCTTGTGTTTGCTTGTGGTTGCTTAGTTTCTGTGTCATAACTTTGGGGTTCTACACCTTGTCCTCAAGGAACTGGTATTCTAATGAGGAAGACACCATGTATATAAACAGCTATATAGAAGATGCACATATAGTATTAATAGTGTTGTTTGTCCTTTCGTTTTCAAAGAGGACCAATGATGTTGCAGGGGGATGTCTTGACTTATATGTGAATTGGATTTAAGTAAGGCAGAGATGCACAGTCATCAGCCTCACTCTCTGTTTCAGAGTCATCAAAGAGGCAAGACAAAAGTCAGGACAACTGGCCATAGCCTAGGATGCATCTTTAGTGGATGCCCAAACTTTAATCACTCCACATTGCCTGTGTCAGCCACCATTATGAGCATTGGAACAAATTGTTCTCCTCTGGGGATGTCTTCTCCTGCTCAAGGGAGATAGCCCTCTAAATCACTGAAGGGCTTGAGAACTGTCAGTTATCCTCACCTCGTTTAGTCCATTTGCAGGGTTGGTTTTATCTGGGTATGGCCTCTGCAAGTGTTACAGCTTCTTGGAGCCATAAAGTGAGAGCTGGGTGACAGGTGGACCCCAAAGGTGTCAAAGCCCTTTTGAGAGATACTCATCCAATATTAGTAGTTAGCACTGATAGAAAACTTTAAGGATTGCACTTCATATGACTTCTTGTTTAATCCCCACAATCTTACAATGTAGGTATAATTCAATGGTTCCCAAACTTTTTTGGCCTACTGCCCCCTTTCCAGAAAAAATATTACTTAGCCCCTTGGAAATTAATTTTTTTTAAATTTTAATAGCAATTAATAAGAAAGATAAATGCACCTGTGGCCATCACTGCTCCTCTGGATCGCTGCAGCACCCACCAGGGGGAAGTAGTGCCTACTTTGGGAATCACTGGTATAATTTTTTTTTAAACCCTTACTTTCCATCTTGGAGTAAATACTGTGTATTGGCTCCAAGGCAGAAGAGTGGTAAGGGCTAGGCAATGGTGGTTAAGTGACTTGTCCAGGGTTACACCGCTAGGAAGTGTCTGGGGTCAGATTTGAACCCAGGACCTCCCATCTCTGGGTCTGGCTCTCAATCCACTGAACCACCTAGCTGCCCCCTGTAGGTATAATTATTATCCTCACTTTACAGATGAAGAAAGTGAGGCTGAGAGAGTATGTGGCTTGCCTAGGGTCACACAGCTAGTGCCTGAGACAGGATACATGATTCATGTTCTTTCTCTCCCCTCCTCCTACCCCCACTCCCATAGCTAAGGCGTAGCTCCACTGGGTTTTACATGTATCTGAGACAGGATATGAGTCTAAGTGTTCCTAACTCCAAGTCTAGCATTTTATCTGTTGCCCCACCTGACTATCAAAGTGCAGAGTGCATACAGAGTAATCACAGAAAGAAAGGCACTAACAACTGGGGTGACCAGGAAAAGCCAACTCCAGGTGATTTTTGAGCTGAGGCTTAAAGAAAGCAAGGGGAGTTGGAGGTGGAAGTAAGGAGGCAAGGGCACTCCAGGTATGGGGACCACCAGTAAAAAAGATGAGATGGAAGATGTAGCATCATAGATGAGGAAGAACAGGTAGGCCAGTATGTCTGGACCACATAGTATGTGGGGAGGAGAGATGAGTAAGAAGTCTGGAAAAGTAGGAAGGGGCTAGATTGTAAAGAACTTTAAATGCTAAATGAAGGAGTTTATATTTGATTCAGGAAGAAAGTTTATTGAGCTGGGAATAGACCTGTATCACATGAAAAATACATTAAAAGATTTTTTGAAAAACACTTCTTTTCTGAAAAAGACTTGTACAAAAATATTTGTAGCCGTGGCTTTTTGTGGTGGCAAAAAATTGGAAAATGAATTTCCTTCAATTGGGGAATGGCTGAACAAATTGTGGTATCTGTTGGTGATGGAATACTATTGTGCTCAAAGGAATAAAGAACTGGAGGAATTCCATGTGAACTGGAATAAACTCCAGGAATTGATGCAGAGTGAAAGGAGCAAATCTAGGAGAACATTGTATACAGAGACTGATACACTGTGTTACAATTGAACATAAAGGACTTCTTTACTAGTAGCAATGCAAGGATCCAGAGCAAGGCTGAGGGACTTATGAGAAATAAGACTAGCCACATTCAGAAGAAGAACTGTGGGAGGAGAAACACAGAAGTAAAACAACTGCTTGAACAAATGGGCTGATGGGGATATTACTGGGGATGTAGACACTAAATGATAACTATCAATAATATGGAATTAGATCTTGATCAATGATACATGTAAAACCCAGTGTGCATCGACTAAGGGGGGGTTAGGGAGTCTTAGTGGAAAGGGAAAGAAATGAAATATATAACTATGGGAAAATATTCAAAATAAAAATTTTAAAAATTGGATAAAACCACTAATAAAATAAAAACCCTTCCTTTTATCTTAGAATCAATAAGAATGATAAGGGTTGGGCTATGGGGGCTAAGTGACTTGTCCAGGGTCACATAGCAAAGAAGTGTTTGTAGTCATATTTGATCCCAGGACTTCCCATCTCCAGGCCTGGCTCTCAATCCATTGAGTCACTTAGCTGCTCCCAAGATTTTTAAAACAGTGCTATGGAAGACCTGACAGTGAAAATAATTGGCTGAAATTTCAGGCACCAAGAAATTGAGGAGAGACTTGCTGGTCAAGGATGAAAGGGTCCTCCTGCATGAAGGAAAATAATCTGAAGCATAATGTGGAAGCTTTTGAATATTAGAGTTTAAACTTCACTGGGTAGGAAATTGAGAGGGGCTGAAGATTTTTGAGACAGGGAATACATGACCAGATTATTAGGAAAATTATCCTTGCATTATGAAGGACAAATTGGAGGGGGACGGAGTTTGCAAAGTAGACTAGTGGGAAATTGAGAGTATGGAACAAATGAGAGGAATATGTTGAGTTGAAACCAAAAGGATCTGGTGACTGACTGGATATGAAAGGAAAGAATAAAAAAAGAGGAAGCTACTGCATCTAAAGGCAAACCATCTCACATTGGAATGACTCATTGCTAAGAATTTTTTTCAGTTAGCAAGCTTAAATAGGTCCCTTCACAACATACCCAACATTTCTGGCCCTCTTAGGCCAAATAGAAAATTCTAACAACCTTAGAAGGCAGGTGCTATTATCATTATTTTACGGATGAGGAGTAGGCATAGGGAAGAGGTCTATATTGTGTCCTATGTGCATATATTCCTAAGGATTAAGGTCCTTTCAGGTGGCATCAGTTCCCAGTCTGCTCAACATCTACATATTTGTTAGGCTTTTTGTACAGGTCCCCAAACCTTTTCATTTAGAAACGAAGTTCCTGCTGACCTGCCTCCCTCCCTTGCTTGGTATCACTCTAGAATCCAAGACCTAGTGCACTCCATCTTTCTGAATCCCATACCTGAGCTGTTCTCTGTATTCAGAGCCATCTGGAGTTGGTGTAGCATGCAGATGTTAGATGTGGACCCGGTTTTTATCTGCAATGTAGCAGCACTTGAGTAGACTACTATAAACACCACTGGAATAAGGCGATATTCCTACAGAAGGAATTATTCATCTCTGGGTGCATGGTGTTAATTTCAGACATGGAATCCTCATTCTCCTCTACCTGGCCCAAATGAGGAGTTGATGTGGCAGACCAGTGTGGCCCTGAGCCTGATAGGGAGTGAGCAAAATCATTTCAACTACCTTAAAACCTCCTGTGACACCTTTCATCCTACCCACTCTTGCACTGACATCCTCTGACCAGCCCTGGCCCAGTCTTTCCTTCATAAAGCATCTGATTCCTAGATTTGGTCCCCTAAATTAGGAAACCACTTCCTCCACATTGAGTTGTAGGATTTGGACTACAAGAATGGAGGAGAGGTCTATATTTTTGTTTTGTACTGTAATATAGGTTTTTATTGAATTAGGACAAGTTTGGGAGAAATGATTTGTATTCTTTTTAGATTCCAAATTCTATTTGTATGTGATACTCAAATCCAAAGCTATCAGTATGTTTTCTAATCCTGGAAAAAATCCAAAGTTAGAATATTGCAAGAAACTTTTTAACTTCTAAAAATTTTGTTTCCTATATTAGAGTAGTTGAAACACATTGGATTTCCACAGAAGTGAATATTGCAATTTACAAATTCTTACTTTTCTTCCTAGATGCCTTTGCTATTTTACTTTTAAGAATGCAAGAGAAAAAAATTTAATTTTACTCAAGACAAAAAGATAAACTAAAGCTTGGTTAAAATCAGGTTCCAAGATTATTTCTGCCATCCCAGTGTTCCATGAAGACATGTGAACCTTAGTATTATTATATTAATGGATTTATGAATAGTTTTATCCTCACACTGATTTTTCTATATAAAGTAGTATCACAATAGCTTTCTCATTTCACAGGAATAAAAGAACTATCACCTCAAACACATGAATTTGAAAAACAAAGTACCAAAGGGGGTGGGGGGAAAGGAAATAAGAATTCAATCCACTCAAATTTTTTATTCTTGGGAAAGTTATTCCAAATTATGTAGTTTTAAAATAAATATTTGCTTCATGATGATTTACTGAGTATTAGATTTTTATGAATACAAACTATAACTTGAAAAAACTTTACTCAAACTATAAACTCATTTTAAAATTATTTAAATGGTAATTATAAATATCCAACATGCTATGAGGCATTTTTTGCAGCTCAAAATAAAACCTTATTTGTGCATGACCAATAAAATAAACTAAAAATGGAAACTAGAAGTTAAAGAACTATTTGCAACCTTACTTAGAGGTAAACTGGTTCTTTTTAGAAAGTGCCAACTGTACTTTATTTTTTAAAAAGAAGCAAATCTATGAATTTAGCTCAAACCATTAGGCAACATTTTACCTGTTCTGTTCACCTGTAGTTAAGAATTTATATCAGGGGGAAAAAAATTCCACCTTCTAAATCATAATGTCATGATCAGGCAAATTTATATTTCTATACAAGTTTCAGGAGTATCAAGCAAGACACAACGTCATACAATTTTTGGCTACATAACCCTGTCCCCCATCCCACCCCTAAAGTTTGTACAACAAATTTTAAAAAGACTTTCATGGCCTTTCATTCATTTCATCAATTAAGATACACAAAGCAGCATCTTTCTCTATAATCTGGTCTCTTCTATGACTAGAATTCTCTCGCTGTTCATTTTGTCCAATACAATTTTTGCTGTCATCAGTATCCATTGGCTCAGTTTTTAACCTCATTCCTCCTTCTGTATGGGGCAAATCATCAGGTAAAGAAGCCAGGCAATTCTGGATCATTTCAATAACTCGTTCCAGGTGTTTCTGAAACCTTTCAGCTGTTTCAAGGCGCTGCCTTTTCTGTACCTCCATCATGACTCTGAGTGTCTCCCTGGCTTGGTGGGGTCGATATTCATTTATAAGATGATGTACGTGGACAAAAAGCAATTTTAGGTCTTCCAGCTTTTCTTCTCGTTTTATGCTTCCAGGACTCCTAATCAAGATATCTAGAAGATCTAAAAAGTTAATAAGGATAGACATATTGAGTTTTCTTAGTTCTTTTTTATGATCAAATTGCATAGGGTGAAGTCGTTCAATGCCCTGACTCTCCAAAGGGCGGATGATGAGGTCATCACACTGGAACTGATTGCCAAACATCATATAACTATCCTTTATTGGAGGTGGAGGCTTAGGAGCTAGACCCTTCCGGATGTTTTCATCTGTATATTCCTTGATGTATTGCATTGGAGGTGGGGGGAGTGCACTCACTTGCTGAGGTTCACCCATTTTGAAAATTTTAAGAACCTACAGACATAAAAACAAAGATCAGATCAGAGCTACACACTACTTATAGTCCCAACAAAGAGTAAAACATGACATTTAAAGATATCAATTTTTTTAAAAATGGGGGGGGGCATAGGGGGGAGTGGTTAAGAGACCAAGGTAAAAAGATACCAATACCAAAGGAATCTCTTTGGTTACCAGATTTCCCTTGAACACAAAAAGGAATAAATTAAGTAATGGCTTTCTTCCTGGGTTCCTTTTTGAACTGGCCAGTCATCATTGCTCAACACTCCTAGACCAATATTTAAAACTCTACTGACCTAGAAGAAAAACAACTGCTTGAACGCATGGGTTGAGGCGGACATGATTGGGGATGTAGACTCGAAACTACCACACCAATGCAACTATCAACAATTTGGAAATAGGTCTTGATGAATGACACATGTTAAAGCCAGTGGAAATGTGCATCGGCTGTGGGGGGGAGGGATGTGGAGGGGGTGAAGGGGAAAGTGGGAGCATGAATCATGTAACCATGTTAAAAACGAATATTAATAAATGTTTAAGAAAAAAAGAAAAAACTACTGACCTTTCTAAAACAATTCTCTAAACAAGTGAAATGGCAAGGATGAATTCAATTAGACACATTGCTTGGTGCTAGGGATACAGAGATGGAATCTCTGCTCTCAAAGGGTTTACACTTTAAAAGAAAAGTACAAAGTATATATAATTCAGAGATGGGGAGGAGAGAAGTTACTACCAGCAGTAGAAATCAGGAAATGTCTTAGACAGAAGATGAAGATTAAACCAAATTCTGAAGAATTCTAGGGCTCCTCAGAGACAGGAATGGAGTACTTTGCAGGTATGGAGGCATGCAATGTTAGAGTTGAGAGATTGAACAGAAAGCAAGCCAGTTTGGACTATAAAGTGTATGAAGAGGTTTGGAAAGTTAGGAGTTGTATTTGATCCTAAGGACAATAGGGGAACAACTAAAACTTGAGCAGGAGTGACTATGATCTCCCCTTTAGGAATATCACTGTGTGGAGAATGATTTGAAGAGGAGAAAGACATTTGAGGCAGAAAAACTGATTAGGAAGCTATTATAGTCATCCAGCAAAGTTAAGAATGATGACTTGAACTGGAATGGTAGGCCAGGTAAGAAAAAGGATGTATTTGAGATGTGGAGAGAAAAACAAAATAAACTAACCAACTGACTAGATGGGAAATGGCGATTCATTATAGTCATACATCTAGAGTTCTAAGAGATTTCAGAGGCCATCTAAGCCAATCACCTCATTTTATAGACAGAATAAACCCAAGAAAGTGAAGTGATTTATCCAAGAGCACATAAAGGCAATGAATCATTGAGAATAACTCAAGACACTGTGAACTTGGGTAACCAAAGGGATAGTGGTACCAATCAACAAAAAAATAGGGAAAGGGAGTTTGGGGAGAGATAAAGAATTGTTTTGGATATGTTTAGTTTGAGGTGCCCAAGGAATACTCAAATCAGAAATGTCCGATAACCAGTATTTTGACATTAAAAGGCTCTTAATTACAACATGTTAGGTAGGTTATAATGGGACTTCAGCCTATGTAACTTGAAGGGTAGACAGTGGGCTTGACTTTAGATTACATGGGTTCCAGGTCTTGAACTGCTATACTTACTACTTGTGTGATCTTGACCAAAGCCTTCACTTAACTTCTTATGACTACAAACTGATTGCCCGAATCATAGCTTCCTCAATTAATAAAATACCCTCACTATCCCAAAAAGATAAGACACTAAAACTCTTGCTCCCCTTACCTGAAATTGTCTCCTTACCATTTGGGCCAGATAAATCCTATCCCAATGAGAGCCCCTTCCCTAAGCTACAGTACAGGGCACAGTGGTAAAGCCACTATACTGTGCAAAAAAACAAAAACAAAAAAAACTTGGCTCTAAATCCAGTACAACCTGTCTGTGATTCTGAAAAGTCTGCTTTAAATTTCACCAAGCTAAAGTTTCTTCATCTGTAAAATAAGGGATTTTCAGTCTAAGAAAATTAAATATATTTCCCATTTCTATAACTACGGCTTTTGTAGACTGTCTACCATGCATAGTATGCAGTCCCTTCTCACCTAAATCTCTTTAGAATCCCTCATTTAAAGTTATTCCCTAACTGATAAATGGTCAGGGAATGAATAGTCATTTTCAGGGGAAGTAATCAAAGTTATCTGTAGTCATATGAAAAAATGCTCCAAATTACTCTTGATTAGAGAAATGCAAATTAAAACAACTCTGAGGTACTATACTCCACACCAATCAGACTGACATATAACAAAAAAAGGAAAATGGCAAATGCTGGAGGAGATATGGGGAAGACTTGACACCAGTCCACAGCTGGTGAAGTTGTGAAGTAATCATGCCCCAAAGCTATTTAAAATTGTACAACCTTTGCCCCAGCAATACTACTGCTAGGACTGTATCCCAAAGATATATATATAAAAAAAGAACCTATATGTACAAAAATGTTTATGGCAGTTCTTTTTGTGGTGGCAAAAAATTGGAAATTGAGGGGATGCCCATCAAGTGAGGAATGGTTGAACAAGTTATAGTATATGGTTATGATGTAATACTATTGTGCTATAAGAAATGATGAGCAGGATGCTCTTAGAAATAACTGTAAAGATTTATATGAATTGATGCAAAGTGAAATTATGAGAACCAGCAACACTGTTCAATGATCATTGTAAATGGCTTAGGTAGTCTCAGCAATACAAAGATCCAGGACAATTCTGAAGGTCTTATGATAAAGAATGCTATCCATCTCCAAAAAAGAACTGATGGAGTACAAATTTAAGCATACTTTTTTCTTGTTTGGGGGTAGTTGTTGGGTTGTTTTTTTCTGGAAGGGGGGGGGTGTTTTCTTTCACAACAAAACTAATATGGACATGTGTTTTGTGTGAGTGCAAATGTATAACCTATATCAAATTGCTTACAGATCCAGGGAGGGAGGAGAGATTTGGAAGTCAAAATTCTTAAGAACCAGTGTTAGGCAGTAATTAAGAAAAAAATGAATGAAAAAATTAAGAATCCATAGTTTACTTTAAAAATCTGTTTAAAGATCACCTGATATCTTCCAGATGCTAGTTCATCCATTACTTTACCTTCTACCCTGATGAAATTATCTTACACCTTGTGGCCAAGGATTTTTGCTTTGTCTTTTAATCCCCAGAATTTAGCACAACATAGCTCTCATGTAATAAATGCTTGTGGATTCATTTAAATCAGTCACTTGCAAAATAACCCTGTGCAAGTCATTTAACCTCTTTAAAGCTACTTTTTTTTTTTTTTGTAAAAGGGGGAATATAAAAACGTCTACTTTATACGGATATTTTTTAAACAAAGATACCACTGATATAAAATACATGGAAACTTTAAAGAACCAAGCTCCTTTCGGTTCTAACAAAATGACTAAAATCAAAATGCAATATTTTAAGGAGGTAAAAACCAACAGGCATTTATTAAGTTTCTGCTATGCCAGGCACTGTGGTAAGTATGGGGATACCCAGAAAGTTAAAAAAGAACAAAAAAAGAAGCTCTTTTCTCAGCTCACAACCTGAGGGGAATAAGTAAACTAAACAGCATTCGCACTAAAAGATATACGGATCGGCTTCTCGTAGAAAGTGAGATTTTAAATGAGACTGGAAGTGAGCCATGACGTGAGAATGAAGAGGGAAAGTACAGAAGGCATAGAGTGAAATGCACAAAGTCACGAAATCTTTCAGCGTCTTAGTTTCCTCAACTGCAAGGGAAGACAAACTCTCAGAAATGGGGACTTGGGGGGGGGGGGTCAACCTAGTCAATTCACCAGACTGGAACGGGGGGACACAACCCCCACGCCCCTTCTCCTGCACCCAAGCAGTCTCCAGGAGGCTCTCCTGCCTGCGTACGGCTAGGGGCCGAGACCCCAGTCTTCGTATGGGACCGCAGAGGGGCGAGTAGGCCCGCAGGAGGTGAGCCCGTAGAGGGGCAGCCGGGCATCTGTTTACAAGACAGGGGGAAGGAGGAGCAATCCGAGGGTCCTCACGGCGGCCAGGACCCCGCGGCTCCACCGATCCTCTCCCCAGCCGGCGTCTCAAGAAACTTGGCCAAGGATTTCCCTAACAGGCAAAAAAAAACCGTACCGCGGAGCAACATCCCAACCTGAAATTCACACTCACCTCCCCCTACGCCAGCAGTCTCCAGACCGTCGCGGCTAAACCGCGTCTATGGCTGCCGACTTCCGGCCGCCTTAGCCAGGAAGGAGCGGCCCAGCAACAACGCCTCTTGATTGGCTGCTGGAGCAGTCCGTTAAAGCACTAAATCCCACCCCCACCTCTTCTCATTATCTGTTCAGTAGCAGGCCCTGCCCCCATTTCGTCGCGCACCTATACCTACGCATGCTCTCTATTCTTTTTGCGGGTTCGAGAGAATTATTTCAAGCAAAAAAGAAACCTTTTGTTAAAAGTCAGAACTGATCTTGCTGCTAGCATTTAAAATTGGGAAGAAAAATAGTTGGAGAAAAGTAATGGCAGGGAGATAAAAATTCTATGAAGGTAAAAACTTGTTCATCTTGCTCTCGAGTTTGGGATACACTTGACACGTTAAATTCACTTGAACTCCTTTGGGGCTCAGTGAGGTGGGTTCTGCAGCCAATATTCTCCTCAGTATGTGTATGAGAAACCGACTTTGAGAGCAGCAAAATATATAGTACCCTAGGGGCGGTCAAGAGGCTGGAAACTGCATTTTAAGCACCGTACAACACTAGGAAAGGCAAAAACTAGTCCCTTGTCCTCCGGGAGAGGAAGGTTGCCCCAAAAGTTCAAGCTACGACGAAGGCCTGAATTCCTAGGACTGGCTAACAAACTTTAAACAATGTATTTACTTTAGTATCCCAGAGGATACAATAAGCTCAGATCCAAAGGCGTTTGCTGAAATGTACTAAGAAAAGTAGCAACCTAACTTCTCGCCAAATAAGCAGTTACTCTCCCGCAATTCAAATGGAGACTACAAATTTAAGAGCTCACATACGAGTGGGGCAGCTAGGTAGCACAATGGATAGAGACCCAAACCTGGAATCTGGAAAGACCTGGGTTCAAATTTGTCCTTAGACACTTCCCAGCTGTGACCATGGAAAAGTCACTTAATCCCAATTGCCTACCCCGACCGCTTTTCTGCCTTCGGAATGGGTAAGATAGAAGGTAAGGATTTTTAAAAAGTTCATGTAGAAATCAAGTTTGACCAAGGCATCCAAAAGGAAATGAAGCCAAAGTACGTACAAGGAAGGAGACTTCACCTCTTCAGGACATTTCCGAGGTTTTCTTTTTTGAGCTGCTCCTTCAGACTTTGGTCTTGAAGTCTCCACTGGATGTTGTTGGACCTTGCCGGATGCTGCTTGCCGATATATTGTCCCCCTGATCTCTGTTGGACATAGCTTAATTTCAGCTTTCACTTTCTCCAGTCTCTGAAAAATCAAATGAGTCAACATATAAGGACATGCTAGGAACTTTGCAATCTTTGAATCATTATATAAATGCTATTGTTCTTATTATTCTGGTCTCATAAAATTCTTGGGTAAGAAATACTCTGCTCTTAAGAGAAAAAAGCTGGAACCTTTTGCCTGAACACCAGCTGAGAGCCTCCCCCCAATGCTACTCCCTCAGAAATCCTGCTTTGAGCCCTGCCATGTCCTGAGTAGGAGATTCTTAGTCCTAGATGCCAAGAACAAAGAACCCAAGAAGGTAATGCTAAGGGATAGCATTTTTTGCCCAAACTTTTACTTTCTTAGTACTTATTCCCCAATACTATGCTTATCATGACTGACAATATACTAATACCCTGCCCCCCTCCCCAACAAACCTTGTTCTTTAAGGTTATATGTCTCATATCAGTGCTCATTGTAGGGTCCCTTCCCTGCCTAGCTCCTGTGGCATTCGGGTGAGTCTCCATCAGCCAGCAATTTACACCGCTCTTGAAAGATTCCGCGGAAGCCTTAGTTGAGACAAGAGCAGCGTGAAGGCTAGGGTCTCTAGTGCTGGGGGTTTTATGGTTCTGGCAAAGGGAGTTCCCAAGTTACATCAGTATTTTGATTGGTGGTTGGTTACTTAAGCGGAGGTTAATACTATCAATCATTGAATTGTCATCTAAGTTTTAGTTTCCTAATGTCTTTAGCAAGTGTTAACTTGAGACCTGGGAAGATTTGGGACTGAATACTTAACTCCATTTGCAGGTACTTAGCCATTGTTTACCAGGTTTGGGGGTCACCCATAGTCATTAGGAGTTGCTTAACAGATTTGTGAGCCAAGCTATACCACTTAAGTGTTACTTTATTTGAGAGGGGGGAAACAGCCTATATATGAACTATTTAGTCACAAAATGGAGGTTGAAAGCCTAATGGAGTTGCTTATCCTAAATTAGTATCCTTATTCCACCTATTATAAATATGTACATATTTATGTATGTGTATATATATCTTACCATCTGTCTTAGAACTAATATAAAGATCAGTTCCAAGGCAGCAGAACAGTAAGAGTCAGGCAATTGGAGTGAAGTGAGTTGCCCAGGGTCACACACAGCTAGGAAGTATCTGAGGTTACATTTGAACCCACGTCCTCCTGCCTCCAGGCCTGGCACTCTATCTCTACATCAATATATTTTCAAAAATGTTCTTCTCAGCAAACTAAGTTATGAATCATATAATGGTTAGTTGCCTAATAATCAATCATTAAACACCTACTATGTGCTACAGAACATAAAAGGAGGCAAAAAAAAAATCAGTCCCTTCCTTAAAGGAGGATTCATTCTGTTTTTAAAAAAAATTAAACTCTTACCTTCTGTCTTAGAATCTTTTGGTTCTAAGGCAGCAGAGCAGTAAGGGCTAGACAACTGAGGTTAAGAGACTTGGCCAAAGTCACAATTAGGAAGTATCTAAGGCTAAATTTGAACCCAGGTCCACCCATCTCCAGGCCTGACTTTTCATCTACTTACTGATCTACTTAGCTGTTCAGAACTTACACTATAATGAGAGAGACAACATGCCTACAAAGGAAATGATATATACAGAATAAATAGAAATAGATATATACAGAATAAATAGAAATAGATATATACAGAATAAATAGAAAATAACAAAGGGAAGGTACTAGAATTAAGAGGCATTAAAGAAGGCTTCTAATAGAAGATGATGGGATAGTTCTAATTTAGTTGGAACTTAAAAGGAAAATAGCTGGGGAAACAAGTAGTCTCAGTGAAGACTTTAGGAAAAGCTGATGGTATTCAAAATCTAAAAGATAAAATCATTCCCCACCCAAGAAATTGTAGGAGGTGTGAATTCCTTAAATTAATATGAAGAGGAGGCCTCTCCAAAACAATGCATGCTTTTCATTTTAATCCCTAGCTACTTATCTCCTTAAGATTCCCAAAGGTTGGGGGTGGAGGGGAAGGGGGAGAGATGTAAAAAGAGACTGAACTGAACCTAACATCATAAGGCTAAATGGAGTGGTAGAAAGGGACTTTAAATTAAAAAGCTAAGCTTTGGTTCTCTAACTGAAAGAACTCATTAAATTTCTAAAGGTCTTCTTGATGTCCTGAAGTCAGATACCCCTGCTTCCTTTAGCTTCTTTTTATGTGCTGTCTTCCCTCTTTAGATTGTGAGCTCCTTGAAGGCAGGAGCTATCTTTTTCCTTTCTTTACATTCTCCACCATGCATACACTTAGCACAGTACCTAGCACCTAGTAGGTGCTTAATGTTTATTGGCTGGCTGACAATGAGGAACTGTCTCACTCAACTGGATATAGTTCACAATAACACATCCATACTGCATGTCATTTCTTTGCAGTCATCAGTACTGGTAGTCTCTCTGGGTGCCTGAAGATGGAAAATTCATCAGCTTTTGAATTCTGCACCTCTCTCTCTCTCATCTTCTTTGTAGAATTCTCTGTGAATTATGAGGACACATACATAGTTTCATGAGGACACATACGTACATACATAGTTTCATGAACACATAAATAGGGATTTTGCCTTTTCTGAAAGTATCTATTACTATGCATCCTAAGATTGTTGTGCCTCATATGGTTAGTTTCAAAGGTTTGTGGTTGTTGCTGTTTTTAATTAAGAGTAGGGGTTGAGAAATGAAAATTAGCAATGATGATTTTTTAAAAAGAGGACCATTGAAACATGGTTCAAAATGTACAGAAGAGAACAGAAGAAAGGAATCAAAGCAAAGCAAGACAATGGAAATTAATGGGAAATTTGTTATAAACTTTTAATAAAATATATAATATGAAATGGAGTTTCACAGTTTCATATGTGATACTTTAAAAAAAATTCTTTTTAAACCCTTACCTTCTGCCTTGGAGTCATTACTGTGTATTGACTCCAAGGTAGAAGAGTGGTAAGGGTAGGCAATGGGGGTCAAGTGATTTGCCCAGGGTCACACAGCTGGGAAGTGTCTGAGGTCAAATTTGAACCCAGGACCTCTGGTCTCTAGGCCAGGCTCTCAATCCACTGAGCTACTCAGCTGCCCCCTGTGATACTTTTTAAATGTCCTGTTGTATATGTGGAAATGCTCATTTTTTTGCTGTTTATGTTCAGAATTAAAAATTTTTAATTTAATTTTAAAAAAAGAATTTAGAGCCTAAAGATATTCAAAAGACAAAGGCATGAGCATGCTTGTATTTCTGCCACCCCTCCAAAACTAACTCTTTTCATTTTTTGTCATTTTGGAGATATCTTTCAGAGAATAGGTACTTGTTGACTCTGAGTTCCAGGGTAATCAGAAGTATGTGGGTTTTTTGTTTGTTTAAGTGTGTATGTTTTAATGCTTTAAAATGCATTGTATCCCCTCTTACCTGCCAAGCATTTTATTGAGCACTAGGGATACAAATATAAAATACATTGTGTACTTTAGAGACACTTTGAATTGACAGGAATTGGCAATGCCAAGAGTACACTTAACTTGCCTCAGTTTTGTGTCTCTGGGGTCCCAGTCCCAGAGGGCCTGTAAGTAACTGGTCCTCCAGATGGTGCTCAAAGTTAAGTCCTGGATGCTACATGATGCAATAGAAACATCACTAGCCTTAGAATTAGAAAACATAGACTTCAAGCTTTGATTCTTACCCCTACTAGCTGTGGGATTTGGGGCTAGTTACTTTTGCCTCCCTGGGTTTCTTTTCTCCTATATAAATTAGTGGAATGACCAATTGATTTCCTTTTAAAAAATTTATTGATATCTTTTGTTTCTATATCATCAAATTTTTCTCCTGTATCTTTGTCTTTTTTTCTTCCAGAAAGCTACCTTTATAACAGTGATGGTGAACCTTTCAGAGATGGAGTGCCTGGCCCAACCCTCACACCACCTCCAGGCCCAGTCTGAGTACTGGGCCCACCCCCCAAGAGACTATGTGCCCTGCCCCTCCCCCACACAAAGTGCTGAGCATGCCCCCCCTCTTTACACACAGGGGATGGAGAAAGCACTCCCATTGGGCTTCTGGGCAGAGGGTCGGGTGAAGTGAGGAGTGTCCTCCGTGAGTGTAGAGAGGGGAAGGGGAGTGGCCCCAGCACTCTGCTCCCCTCAAGTTCTGTTGCCTGTGAGCCATCCACCTTCCCTGCTTGGTGCTGCCATTGGCTGCTGGGCAGAGAGGCCGGGGATGTGGGCAGTGGAGAGGGGGAGGGGTGCGGCTCCTACCGAGTCCCTCTGCCTTTCTAGTAAATAAGGGGTGGGGAGCTGCCAGGTGCCCACAGAGAGCACTCTTCGTGCCATCTTTGGTACCCACCATGCCATGGGTTCGCCATCACTGCCTTATAACAAAGAGATATCCTTAACTTTGATAATCTGATTGTATACATAAAAGCATACAAATTGGAAAAACTGTAGAAACTTTGATAAAAATTACAACATAAAAACAGAATTGTAAGTCACATTTTCATCGTCACTCAGCCTCCTAGAATCCTGGAGAAGAGGAAAAAGTGTTACAGTAGCGGGGAGCAATTACCTTCGTGACAAAAACATTGTCACTTCAGGGTCAGATAAGTAATAATGGCAGTTACTATTTGTGCAAAACACATTGCTTACAAGGTTTCATTTTACCCTGACAGCAATTCTCTGAGGTAGGTTCTACAGGTATTATTATCCCCATATTACAGATGAGGAAACAGAGGTATTACAGAGGAAAACAATTTGCCCAGGACCATTTAGTAGTAATGTCAGAGGTGGGATTTGAACTCAAGTCTTCCTCATACCAAATCCAACCTCAGACTATGTCTGATATTCCCCATTAATCAGCACAGACAGAGATATTTGAAATAAACACATTAGATTTCTTGTTTCCTGTCATTCTTTTGTTTTTCTTTTCATCCATGAATTAGCTTATTAATAGCTTAAGCAGTATGCTTTCATTACAAGGCCAGGGGCACAGCTAATTCAGTATGCTCTAGAGCATGGAATTTGTTTTCCATTTTCAGTCTTTACTCTCTTAATGCTTAATCAATATTAATGATATCGCGAAGAACAACAACCCAGGTGGGTGTGAAAGAAAAGCTACAGGAAATCACTGGTGTTTTTTGTTTTATTTGCTATATTTCTCTTTAACAGTAGAGGGCAGCAACAATCCTTTATTTTTCAGGAATAAAGTCTCTAATTCATTTCAATTCAATTCAACAAGGATTTATTAAATTCTTTCTTTCTTTTTTTTATACCCTTACCTTCTGTCTTGGAGTCAATACTGTGTTTTGGCTCCGAGGCAGAAGAGTGGTAAGGGTAGGCAATGGGGGTTAAGTGACTTGCCCAGGGTCACACAGCTGGGAAGTATCTGAGGTCATATTTGAACCTAGGACCTCCTGTCTCTAGGCCTAGCTCTCAATCCACCAAGCTACCCAGCTGCCCCTGATTTATTAAATTCTTAATCTATACCAGGTACTGTGCTAGATCCCTGGAAATACAAAGTCAACAGTTAAAAAAAAAAAAGGCCCTAATCTCCTGGAACTGACATCTTTCCAGAGAGAAATAATGTCACATAAGAAAAATTGAAAAATAAACAGTGTTACATGGAATCAACTTACATGGTCTTTAAATGCATAAAATTGAACTGAAATTCATTTGACATTTATTTTTATTCCTTCATCCAACAACTACCTATTAAGCAAATGCTATATAAAATCATTATGCTTAGTGATAGAGGATATAGAAAAGTAATTTTTAAAATGTGACCCCTGGGGGACAGCTGGGTAGCTCAGTGGATTGAGAGCCAGGCCTAGAGATGGGAGGTCCTAGGTTCAAATATGACCTCAGACACTTCTCAGCTGTGTGACCCTGGGCAAGTCACTTAACCCCCATTGCCTACCCTTACCATTCTTCTACCTTGGAGCCAATACACAGTATTGACTTCAAGATGGAAGGTAAGGGTTTAAAAATAAACAAACAAATAAGTAAATACAAAATATTTAACTAATTTTATGTTTCTTTTTTTATAATTTTATATATTATTTATAAATTTATAGTTATATATTTATACATATTGTGGATTTTAGTGACACAAAACATTTCATATATAGAATATGTCATTGTGATGTCACAATGTACAATGGTACAAAACTCTGGAATCAGAAGCCCTAGATTTAAATCTCATTTATGAGAGTTCCTGTGTGACCTTGAGCAAGTCATCAACTTCTTTGGACCTCTCTTGTAAAATGAAAGGTTTGGACAAGATGCCTTCCTTCCAGTTGTAAATCTATGACAATGTGATTATGGCTGCTGTTCATTTTTTTTTTCAGATGTGTCCAACTGAGAGGGAAAGGGGCTCAGAGTTCATCTAATCCAACTTCCTCCTGTTGCAGACATGGAGCCTGAGGCTCAGGGAGGTTTAGTAACTTGTCCAACTTCATATACATTTGGACCCACCAATTCAGCATTTCTGTGAATGTGTATTCCTCACTAAGTCATAAATTCCTTGAGGGGATGAATTGTCTTATTTTGCTATTAGTTTTCCTAAGACCTAGTGCAGTGCTTGTTACAAAGTAAGAAATTGTTGTTCAGTTCAGCTTTTTCAGTCGTGGATAACCATTTATTATTTCATTTTGGATTTTCTTAGCAAAGATATTGGAGTGGTTTGCATTTCTTTTTTCAGCTCATTTTACAGATGAAGAAACTGAAGAAAACTGAGGGTTAAGGGACTTGTCCAGGGTCACACAGCTAGTAAGTATCTGAGGCTAGATTTGAACTCAGGAAGAGAGTCTTCTTGCACTCATGCCTAGCCTTCTATGTGCCACCTAGCTGCCCCAAGTATGACCATGACATTACATGAATTCACAGTTATTTACTAGAACCAGGAAAATCTTGAGGCAAAAAAAAAAAAAAAAAAAAATCAACTTTTATGTCAGGGACCAGCTTGGGATAAGTTAAATTCCAGCCCAGTTTCCTAAATGCAATCTAATCAATCCCAGTTTTATCCTCAGAACAGTTCACCTGTAATGCCTTAGAAAGGAATTTATAACAGTCTTTCCCAGACAATTTTATATAGCAGATTACATCTGTAATCATAGAGTTGACTAAGAGTTGTAAAAGTATGAATCTTGAACTGTGCTTATTGTTTGTTGATTACAAGTGTTGTTTGTGCTACACTGGCTTTTCTGGTAGCCCCATTTCTGGTTGCCAGTGGGCTGTTAACTACATATATATATATATATATATACACATACATATACATTTAAGAGGAAAAAGTCACATACTATAGGTTCTTATGAGCTTTCTTATTTGATGTTTCAAATTTCAGATTTTTTTTTGCTGGAGTAAGTGTGAGGAAGCTAAACAACTTTTCTCTATTTTTGCAGCCAGGCTGGCTGGAAATCTCTAACCAAAAATCCCAACCACAATTCTGAGGGATTTAAACAGCAAGGCAAATTTCAGCAAAAGGCAATAAATACAGCATCAGGACAATCTAATGTTGGGTTTCAGAGGAATCCAGCCCAATAGGAAAGGATTTTGTCTGGGGAGATAAGAACCTCAGACTCCACCATCCCATAGAGAAGCAAGCCCTTATTTTCATACCGGGGGGCCGCAAGATGGGGGAAAGGGTTAGAGAATAAGTTCCACCTGAACTGGCTGGCTATATTATTGGAATGAACAAATCATAAACTGGCCCATATATAGAAATGGAAACAAAGAAAGGAACACTGAAAATAAACAGGCAAATAAAAGAAGCAGATGGATACAGAATTATAGATGCACAAGACAGGAAGCAATTTCAGCGAGTGTAACCCCTCATGATGGAGAAAATGCTGGTTATGAATTCTAGAAAGCTACCCATCCTCAGTGTTCAATTGAGACTATATCTAAGGAAGATTTCCAGAGAACTCCAAAATGGGAGAAAGAGACTCCCAATGCCTCCTTGCCACATTTATTTCCCTACATGCATTACTTACTACTTTTATGCTTTAAATCTGAGCCCAATCTCTGGGTACTTGTGTATTCAGGAGGAAGTGAGTCCATGGTTTTGGGGAGAGGGAATTGTTTTTATACCAACTACTCTTACTATATACCATCTTTGTTAAAAGTACACTGAGAAAAAAATTTTTTTTAAGTATACTGAGACTATTGGCTGACTATCAATGAGTAGCATACTTATGGGGGCTCTTAAATGATATTACCAAAAATTTGCATTCCTCAGTATTTCCCACTTACTGTAAGGGGAGATGTCAGTAGTTGCTCTCTGGAGATCCAAGCTGTGGGTGGGAGTTCCTATATGGGGGAGATGATGCTACAGATTCAACTGTAAAAATAATTCCATTCAATAGTTCTCTGAGTGTGTTATCAGGCTAGGCACAAAGCAGCTCTGGATGTGCTTATCAGAAAATGTTTCCATTATCATGGAAATATCTTGTATAGCTTAAAAAGGCAGCACAGTATAGTAAATAGAGGGCTGACCTTAGAGTTGGGAAAACTTTGGCCTGAGTACTATCTGACACACATTGTCTGTGTATTGGGCAAAAAGAAGAAATAAGTACAGTTGCTGCTCTGCATGGATGAGAGAGTTTCCTCACTGGGAGTTTCCTACATCAATGAAATTATAGGTCTGGACCCCCAAAACTATCTGGTATGGATCCCAAATGTATCAGGGATTCCCTGCAAATGGTGACATTCTCCAGACTTTGTGGTTAACATTGAGGTTATTGTCGACTTGGAAAAAGGCAGGACCTCCTCAATTAGATAAATGGACACTCAAAAGAGATAATCCTATTAGTCAACTCTGGAAAAACTAAGTAGATAATATTAATAACATTAATAATAACAACATAAGAATACTGTAATATATAATAATATAATAAATAAATAATAATTTATATGATACCTACTAAATGCTAGGCACTGTGATAAGCACTGTACAAATATCTCGGTTTTTCCTCACAACAATCTTTCAGGTAGGTATTATTATTATTCCCATTTTACATTTGAGAAAATTAAGGCAAATAGTGGTTAAGTGACTTGCCCAAGTTCACACAACTAGTAAGTCTCTAAGACTGGATTTGAACTCAAGGTGGCCTGATTTGAGACCCAGTATTCTATCCAATGAATTCTAAGTGAAGAATGTATATTATCCAGGTTCATATTGGCTATTTTGACAATCAGATCAATAGATTAGCTTATTAGTGTAGATTCTATCTTGTATCATAATGATTTTTATTCAACTTGTATATTCCCAACCAAATAAAAATTTCCTTGAGGGGAAGGAACATGCCATTTTTTATCTTTATATTCCTAGCATTGAGCACATCATACATAACAGACATTTTAGAAATGTTTGTTGATTTTAATTGATTAATCTTGCATTTACATTAATAGCCAAAGGTCCACTGGAAAGCAAAACTGACCATGCCCCTAGTCCAGGTCCAGAAACTGTGATCAGCTAGAAATGAAAGTTAGAGGAAGAAAAATATCCTTTATAAAAGTATGAGCCTCTTTGTGAATATGGAAATCCCCTTTTGGTTGTAGCACTTTTTTTTTTTTTATCCTCTATGGTTTTCTTATCATTCATGACTGCCTTTTTCTTCCCATCCTTCCTTTGACATCATTTCCTTTGTCACAACATGCATATTTTAGGGCTTCTTCCTGAAGGGCTGAAATTCTGGAAGATCTGTCTTGATTAACTCTCCTCAGTAGTTGGGCATTGAAAGCAACGCAATTTAAGATAAATTCTGTGAGTACAAAGTGGGCTACTTTACATTATATTTGGGAGCCTAGGGTATCCTCAGGGTTCTATGACCTCTGACTAGGCAGGTCCCTTAATCTGTGTTGGGGAATGCCCCAAAGACCAGGAAAGACCATTCCATTTTTACCTTTGTATCCCCAGGATCTAGCATAGCTCTTTGCATATATTAGGTGCTTAATAAAAGTTTTTGATTGATCATCTCATTAGATGATCTGTTAGCTACCATAAAGATACAACTGACTTTATCACAGAGCATTATTGCTGCTTGAACCCTTTGGCATATGCTGGGTCTTAAGACCTTGAGTAGCTTGTAGTTGAAGCTACTGCACTAAACAGATAATCTTTAGAGAAATACATAGAGCATAAGGGAACGTAGATATCTAAAAAGAGCAAGAAGTCCCAGGTAACTAGACTTTCCAGAATTTTTGAAGATTGCCATAATGAAGTCTCACCTAATTCTCCTTTCTGGCAATCAGCTTTACAGTTATAAGGGTCAGTTTAGAAACACAGAAAATACAGAAGTCTGTCCTGCTTTATATTAATAAAGTGGTTTCATTCAGGGACAGCTAAATAGCACAATGGATAGAGTGCTAGACCTGGGTTCAAATGTGGCCTCAACTGTGTGATCCTAGGCAAGTTACTTGCCTAACCCTCATGCTCATCTGCCTTAGAATCAACAAGAAGGTAAGGGTTAAAAAAAAATAAAAAAAGAGGGTTTCATTCAGCCTCATTGGGGGCTAAGTTGTTAGTGTTCTTATTGGGAATATTGACAAAAGTTATTGGCAGCTCTGTCCCCTAATGCCCAAACTTCCTTCTTTCCTGCTCTGAGAAGGTTTGTGTGATTTGGTGTCCTTCCAGGTATCTGTGTGAGAATTGATTTATATCAAATAAGGAACTTGAGATGTGGTCCCCAAGGTTTTTATAGCCACCTCCCCTACCAGTGACTATTTCCTATGGCTAAGGACCTCAAATGTAATCGCACACAGCACTCTCTTCTACTGCTTTTCCCAGGAAGGGCAGAATAGTACTGTTGGTTATTCCATTCATTTCCTCTCTCCCTTTCATATTTTAAATGCTCAGTCAGAAGGGCCAGACTGTTTCTTCCTTGCTTGAAGCAAGAGCTTGAATTTATAAAAGCTCTATCAGCCCAGGGCTCCTTTCCCCCCTTATAAATAAGATTATATGTTATATAATTATAAGATTATAAAGTTAGAAGAGACGTTAGAGATCATATAGTTGAATATCATTTTATACATACTTGAGGAAACTAAGGCCATGAAAGAAGTTAAATGACTTGCCCAAGGTCACAGAGATTATAAATAGCAAAGCTAGACTTTGAACCCAGATCCTTTGATTCCAAATCCATTGTTCTTTCCATTGCATGCTACTGCCTGCTAGTATCTAGTCATTTGGACTGTCCTCCTTGCTGGACAATTAAGTTTCTCTCATAGTTCCAACTATTATAGAAACCATTGTGAAGTAGTAGTAAGAATATTATACTAGGTGTAAGGAAAGATCTGGGTTCTAATCTCACATCTCCAACTGCATGATTGATTAACGTCCTCTCTCAAGCTCAGTTTCCTTATCTGTAATTATTGGTATATTCCTACTTCACAGGGTTGTGAGGATTAAATGAGAATATATATATGAAGTGGTGTTATATAAAAGCTAGCCTTTATTCTTATTTGGGAAGATCTGAATCTTTGTCTTTGTGAGCCAGATTTAGAGAAGGTTCATTGACTTGTGCTCAAGTCAAGGCAGGGATGACTGATTATGGCCCAAACGTTTGTCCCAGGGAAGACCATGTTCAGATCCACCCCACAATATCTGGTGTGAATGACTCCCTGCTCCACTAAGAAATCATTCCATGATGTATCTACTCTCCTACTAGAGAAATAAACAGGCACATTTTACTACTCCAAAAACCTGTGAGCAAGGTACCTCCTGGGGCAATATCCCACCATCCTTATTTCTCTGGTATAAGTGATTTTTTTCTCTTCAGAGATATCAAATATCCCATTCACTCTTTGTATTTCTATTATAAAGGAGGATCATGGGATAGTAGGATCACATTTGAGAACTGGAAGATACTTTAAAGATTGAGCCTATCCCTCTCATTTTATAGATGAGTATACTGAGATCTTACATTATAGTTTATTAAACATTTTTCTTACTTTCCATCTTAGAATCAATACTGAGTATTAGTTCAAAGACAGAAAAATAGTAAGGGCTAGGCAATTAGGGTTAAGTGGCTTGCCCAGGGTCACAGAGCTAAGCATTGTCTGAGGTCACACTTGAACACAGAACTCCCATCTCTAGGACTGGTTCTCAATTCACTAAGTCACCTAGCTGCCCCAAGTATTTTTCTTAATACTTCTTTTCCTCCCCTTATCCCCATGAGATAACAAGCTCTATGAGGCCAGGGACAAAAACTTGTTTCATTTTTGTCTCACCAATCCCTAGCATAGACACATAAAAAAAGCTTGTTAGACTGTAAGATCCTTGAGGATAAGGGATTGTCTTTTGCCTCTTTTGGTATTCCCAGGACTTAGCCCAGTGCTTGGCATATAGTAGGCCCTTAATAAATTTTTATTGATTGGTTATCATTGAATTGAGTGAAATGAATGACTCTTCAAAGCACCATTGGCATCCAAATAGATTTGAGCCCCCTGGGTCTCTGGTGTGCTTCCTACCCACTAGAGCAGTGATGGGCAAACTTCTTCTTCTTCTTCTTTTTTTTTAAACCTTTACCTTCCATCTTGGAGTCAATACTGTGTATTGGCTCCAAGGTAGAAGAGTGGTAAGGGTAAGGCAATGGGGGTCAAGTGACTTGCCCAGGGTCACACAGCTGGAAAGTGTCTGAGGCCAAATTTGAACCTAGGACCAACCGTCTCCAGGCCTGGCTTTCAATCCACTGAGCCACCCAGCTGCTCCCAGATGGGCAAACTTTTTAAAGAGGGGGCCAAAGGAAAGGAAATGCTCATCTGTCAGTCTGTTTCTAAGGCAACCCTTTCAAAGCTTCATTATAGTGTATCCTATTCATTGTATTTGTCAGATTAGGAATGATGTCCTGCAGCTGGATAGAACATTTCAGGGGGCCGCATCTGGCCCACGGGCCGTAGTTTACCCATTACTGATCTAGAGGCCATGAGCTGGCACAGAACCAGTCCATCAGATGACTGTGCTTGTACCAACAGAGCTGCTACCATGGTGATGAAATCTGTTGTCACAAATATTGACTGTTACCTGATAGGGCCTTCCCATCAGATGTCTCAGTTGATACCCAAGAGGAAGAGGCAGCTGCTTGATGGAGAAACTTTGGTATTTGTGCCTTCAACTCTTGATGAACAGTCAAGATAGAAAAGGAAATGCAGAGCAAGTACATGACAAAGTTAGTCCTGTAATTGGCATTTCCTACCTGCCACCTCCCTTGTTGACATAGTGGCTGTGAGGAAGCTTAGTAAGCATCTCCTTATTGAAGAAATAGAGCTTAAAGTTAAAAAAACAAACAAACAAACTATGCCTCATTGAGGCTTAGAGGAAAGAAAAGGCAGGGATGAAGGGGTACTTTCCAAGATTTTAAAATGTTACTATTTCAGAATAAGAAATGAGTGAACAAATGGATGAATAGCTCAGTGAGAAATTTGAGGTTTCCAAGAATAAAGATGGGCAGCTCCTGCCACATGTACTCCTCTTTGTGATTGTTCTCTTTCTTCACCAGCTCACTAGCTAAAGAGTCAGATTCCCAGATAGCCTCTTGGCTCATATTCCCCTCAAGATCATCTTAATCCCCTCTGATATGTTTCTTCCACCACCCTCACACTGTACCCAAGTGTCTCCCCACACAGCCTTGCCCATTACTTCAAGAGCCCAATTCAGTCTCCCCCACCCCAAACCTCAATAGGGGCCCTTGTCTGACAGGAACCACAAGAGAGGGTTCTGCAGCTACCCACCAGAGTCGCTTCAGGTTGTGGCCACCCTCCCTCCTCCCCAGCATCCTCATCTTCCCCTTCCCCTCCCTTCCAGATACCGCCACCCTTCTCTACAACAGTTGTTTTTTCTTCAAAGTAGTTAGGCAGAATTTAAGCTCTCTTTCCCCCATCTTGTGGGATTAGGATGTAAACTCCTCTACAGCAGGAACTCTTTTTACTTGTATTTGCATCCCCAGGCTTAGCATAGTAGTTAATAAATACTTGTCGACTGATTGACTAATAATAATCCAGGCCATTCTTTAAGATTAAAATTGTAGAAAGGGTACTGATCTTCATTGGTTGATGGAATTCCTTATTTGTTGTGATTTTTGAGTTGTGGCAGTCATGTCTGAATCTTCATGATCTCATTCGGGGTTTTCTTGGCAAAGATACCAGAGTGGTTTGCCATTTCTTTCTCCAGTTCATTTTCCAGATGAGGAAACTGAGGCAAACAGGGTTAAGTGACTTGTCCAGGATCACATAGTAAGTGTCTGAGGCTGAATTTGAACTTAGGAAGATGAGCCTTCTTGACTCTAGGCCCAATGTTCTATCCACTGCACCACCTAGCTACTTATACCAAGTCCTGTTTAAAAAAAAAGAAAGAATAAATTAAAGAACAGAAGCAAGAGGGGATAGAAAGCTTAAGGAAGACCTGGTCCTTGCCCTCATGGAGTACAGAAGACACAGATAAAACATGACTACTGGGCTGGGGATTGGATCTGTGATATCAGTGAGGGAAGTAGATTTGGATGAGGGACTTTATCAATAAAAGGAAGCCTTAGAGAGCTGCCTATAACATTGGGAAAGTAAGTGACTTCCCCAAGGTCACATGGCCAGTGTGTGGTGGAGACTGGAGTTGAACCCAGGACTTTCAGGCTTGAAGATCAGCTCTTTTTTATTCACTGCCCCACATACCTCTGTATTGTCCAAAAAATTACAAAATGAAGAGCCATATGAAGCCTAAAGTTGTTGCTGATACTGGTTTGACATGGTGGCAATCAAAGAAAGTTTTGATGGGGCTGAATTTCAGATGGATAAACTCTTTGAAAGCAGAAATCATTTCCCTTATTTTGTCTTTGTACCCCCAGTGCCTAAGCACAGTGCTTGATTTATAGTAGGTGCATACATATTTGTTCATTGATCAGACTTCCAAACAATGGTGTCAGACTCAGATAAAAATGAGAACCACTAATCCATATATGGCAGCTAGATGGCACAAAGGATAAGGCACTGAACAGCATGCTATCATGGTTTTCTCATCTGTAAAAAGGAGATAACAATAGCTCCAGCCTCTTAGGGTTACTGTAATGATCAAATGAGAAAATAACTTTAAAGTGTTTGGCATATTTTCTGGCACATAGGAGACACTATATAAACATTAGCTTTTATTATTATTAAAAAGTGCTTTGCAAACTATAAAGTGTTATATAACTGTTATTATTAGTATTATTATCCCTCATTTTCACTCTATGTCTAACCTACCTCCTTTTCCAGTCCTATATACCCTCAATGATGTCTGCTACACCTATTCTTTTTTTTTTTAATTTATTTTTATTTTTATTTTTTTCCTTTTCCTTTTTTCTTTTTAAACTCTTGTACTTCGGTGTATTGTCTCATAGGTGGAAGAGTGGTAAGGGTGGGCAATGGGGGTCAAGTGACCTGCCCAGGGTCACACAGCCGGTACACCTATTCTTAAATATAAGTCATCAGATGGAAGAACAATTTGGTCTCAATAGAATAAAAATGTATCTGAGCCAAAGAGCAATGGAAAGCCATAGAGTAGATCTAAGTCAGCCACAGCATTTCCAATGATCAGGTTTATTGTTGTTGTTCAATCATGTCCAATTCTTCATGACCCCATTTTGGGTCTTCCTGGCAAAGAAACTGGAGTGGTTGATAATTTCCTTCTCTAGCCCATTTTAAAGTTGAGGGAACTGAGGCAAGCAGGATTATGTAATTGCCCAAGGTCACAGAGATAGTAAATGACTGTGGCCAGATTTGAACTTAGAAAAATGGATCTTCTTGGCTCCAGGTCTAGGACTCTACCCACTGTACCACTTAGCTGCCTAAGGTTTATTGTTGATGCTATATTGTTTAATTAGAATACTAAGACTTTTTTTTTTTAATTCCCTTGGGGACACTTTAAAAGTAATGTCAGCAAGACTAGCTAGAACAAAAACAGAATCATAAGGTGTGTATGGGATTACTGCAATATCCATCTACCCAAATATGGCCCCGTGAGAAGTCAGCAGCAAATCTGTAAGTTTGTTTGGAATTTCAGGGGCTTCCCAGAGGCTTCGAATCCCCCTCTGCTTCCTACAGTGATAGCACTTCTGTCTTCACACCTATGGCCCATATGAAAGCTTTGATATTTTATTTCTTTGAAACACTTTTCATAGAAATTAGATCAAGTATATAAGATGAGGTTTTGTTTCTTGGCATAACATGATGACCCCAAATTCTCTAATTCTCTGTTTCATTGAGAAAACTATTTCTGCCACAAAAATGGGATTTTATTCATCATTATCATTCCCAATTGAGCCCCAAACACAGCCTGTTTCTTTACTACATATGAATTCTTCTTTCTAGACAGAACTTATTGTTTCCATTTTAAAGGGATAATCAAATACTAGTGATCAATAGTAAATATTAAACAATGTTAAAGAATATAGTTTTCTGCCATGCTTATTATACATAGCTAGGAGGCACGATGGATAGAGTGTGGGTCTTGGGACTTAAAGTATAGAACTTAGAGTTAAAAAAACCTGAGGGACAGCCTAGGTGGCTCAGTGAATAGAGAGCCTGGAGTCAGGAAAGCCTGATTTCAAATCTGGCCTCAAATACTTCCTAATTTGTGACCCTGGGCAAGTCACTTAACTCTGTTTGCCTCAGTTTCCTCATCTGTAAATTGAGTTTGAGAAGGAAATGGCCCACCAAATGGATTCTTGAACAGTTGGGCACAACTAAACAACACCAATTTCATCTTTCTGAGTCCAAAAGGCAGCATGGTATGCTGGAAAGCACCCTCAGAGAGACCTAAGTTCAAATCCTGACTCTGGTACTTTCTGTAAGATCATGGAAAAGTCACTTAACCTCTGTGTCTCATTTTCTATATTGGTAAAATGGGGAAAATTATGCCTTCTTAATCTAATTCACTGGATTGTTGTAAAGATCAAATGATATAGGAAAGGCTCTGCAAACATGCTACATAAATGTTGTTATTATCATTTCCCCACCACAATTCATATCTTCACAACACATCACAATAATCTTGCGAAGATACTACTCTGATAATACAATTCTACAATTCAAAAGTTCTCATTTGTCAAATAAAGGATGTATCTTTTGACTCTGCTATTCAATGCCTTCTACAATCTGGCTCCAACCTACTTTTGCAGCCTTATGTCATGCCATTCCCTTTCATATATCTGATGTCTCAGTAAAAATGAACTACTCTCCATGCTGCATTTGGATTCTGCCCTTTCCTGTCTTAGCACCTTTGCTCATACCATCCCTCATGCCTGGAATGGAAATCTCTTCCATTTCAGTTTCCTTAAAGGCCCTCTCTTCCTGCAAGTTCAGCTCAAATAAAACCTTCACTGATTCCTACTAATCCTCCATTCTTCCCTTTTCCCTTACCCTAAGTCAGTGACCTCTCCTTTCTCAAAATTTTCATTTCTTAGTGTATGCTTGAGTTTCTCCCTTAAACTTAATATATTCTCCATCTTATCACTTCAGTCTTTAGTAATTCCACCATTCTTGTCTTTCCTGATCTATGAACTTTCTTCTTATTATTTTCTTCCCTTTGAAATCTTGACCACATAGTTAAACAGTTCAACTTTATTCCGGGGTTTTCCTTTAAATGCTTTGCCTTCTAGTCCTATCATGGTTCATCACTTTCCAAACCTCAACTCTGGATCATCTGCCTTCTCTGTTCTTACTCACAATCTGTGAAACACTATGAGAGGAAATCATACTAGGGCTGACTGGGTCCACTCTGAATTTATATTATCTGATCTCCACTTCCTCATTGCTGATTGATGCCTATCACAATTTCTCTTCCCATCAAGGCGCTGTCCACAACCTTCCCTTCTTTCTTTAAGCCATCCTCAAACCCTCTGTTTCGGCAAATATTTTGCAGAGAGAATTTAGGCCCTCCATTATAAACTCCCTCTTCTCCCCATTTTTATTTGCCTGGACTGCCTTTAATATAATTCCCTCTGTTTTTGCTCCACTCTGAAAGGAAGAAGTGGTTCTGTCCTTCCCAAGACTAAATCCTCTGTTTATCTACTTGGTCCCATCCCCTCCCATATCTTTCCAGGACTAATTCATTCAACCATCCCCTTTTAAAATCTTATATCTCTCTTTATCTAATAGCTCTTCTCCTACCTACAGACATGCTCAGGTCTCCTTCATCTTTTAAAATTAAAAAACTTTCACTTGACCCACTTCCCTCCCTTTCAGTGTCAAACCTCTAGAAAAAGCTGTCTATACTCATTGTCTCCCTCTCCCCATATCCCTTCTCATCACTTCTCAACCCCTTGCAATATGTCTTCCAATCCCATCATTCAAGGGAAACTTCCCTCACTAAAGTTACAATGATCTCATTCATCATTACTAAGTTCAATGACCTTTTCCAGTCTTCATCTTTTTAATTATTTTTTTATTTATATTTTTTCAGTAATCATTCTTTACTTCTATGTACTCTATCTGATGCCATTAACCACCCCCTTCTCCTGAATTCTGTTTTACTCTGAGTTTTCATGACATTGCTCTCTCCTGGTATTTATATTTGTCTGGCCACTTTTCATGCCCTTTTGCTGGCTCATCATCCAAGTCCCAATCCATTTCTGTAGGTGTACTTTAAAGATCTATCCTGGATCCTTTTCTCTCTTTGCTTCATCCTGTTTTATTAGTTCTCATAAGTTTATTTATCTAAACTGATGATTCTCATATCTGAATATCCAACCCTCATCTTTCTCTTGAACTGTAATCCAGCATCACCAATTACACCAGACTTGGCAATGGGACATCTGGCTGTCCTATAGGCTCTTCAAACTCAATGCATCTAAAATGGAATTAATTATTTTCACCCTAAAACTTACTCATAGTTCTTCCTAACTTTTCCATTTTTTGTAGAGGACACATATCCTTCTGGTTACCCAGGCTTACAACCTCAGAGTTACTTTTTCCTTTTAATCCTTTCATAAACAATTAGTTGTTAAATCTTGTCCTTTTTACCTTGAAAGTTTCTCTCACATCTATCCATTTCTCTCCACTCACATAACCATCACTAGTTCAGGTATGCTCTCAGTAATCTCACCTGGTAATAACCTCCCAAATGATTCCCTTCACATTGTCTCCCTCTTTCAATTAATCTTCTGCATAATTGCTGAATTTATACAACATACCTCCTTATATTGTGCTTTCCTTTATTGCACTTAGCAGATAATGCATTTTTTTTAAATTGAAGATTTGTGACAACCCTGTATCAAGCAAGTCTATTAATGCCATTTTCCAACAGTATGTGCTCATGTTATATCTGTGTCACATTTTGGTAATTGTTGAAATATTTCAAACTTTTCCATTACTGTTATATTTGTTATGATGATCTATTGGAAGTTTTATTATTTCTATTTCTATTTTTTTTAAACTCTTACTGTCCACCTTAGAATTAATACTGCATATTGGTTCTAAGACAGAAGAGTGGTAAGGGCTAGGCAATAGGAGTTAAGTGACTTGCTCAGGGTCACACAGCTAGGAAGTGTCTGAGGTCAGATTTGAACCTAGGACCTCCCGTCTCTAGGCCTGGATCTCAATCCACTTAACCACCCAGCTCCCCCCTATTATTTCTGTTTCTAAATAGTGCTTTGTATAATTTTGTAATTGAAGTTTGATCTGTGTTGCAAGCCTTCTTCCTCATTCCTTTATCCTGGTATTCTCTTACATTCCCTGCCCCAGAGCATTTTCTAAAATTGGGATAATTAAAAATTAGTTTGAGGGGCAGCTGGGTAGCTCAGTGGAGTGAGAGTCAGGCCTAGAGACAGGAGGTCCTAGGTTCAAACCCGGCCTCAGCCACTTCCCAACTGTGTGACCCTGGGCAAGTCACTTGACCCCCATTGCCCACCCTTACCACTCTTCCACCTATGAGACAATACACCGAAGTACAAGGGTTTAAAAAAAAAATTAGTTTGAACTCCATCTTATCAGGTAAACAAAAACTAGTTTAAGCCATGTATGTCTGCAGGCAGCATGGCAGTGCCCTTGGATCACCACATTGAAGTGAATTGGAGTGAATGGGACAATATCACTCTTAACTAGACATAATCTGATTTCTTCTTCTAGACAATGGAATCCTAGGATTAGGCATTTTTCATTATCATGAAATAATCACAGAAGGACTGTAAAAATTAGTCCTCCTCATTATACATATGCAGATTAGTGATATCTAGGGGATGGCTAAATAATGAACTTTCAAAATTGTATTTAATAGCTCAAGATGTCTAAAATCTTTGTTTTTGATCACCAAGAGAGATCATTGATCAATTAATTTATTGGTTATTGTTAGCCTGATCAATAAATTGATTTCCTTACATGGAACCCAATCTCTCATAATTTTTAATCACTACACTATGATCAGTGATATTTGATGTCACTATTGTTGTTTTGGGGCAACACAAACTGTGCCTTATAAGACAATGAACTTAATCCATAAGTGTTGTATGTTCCAATTGCTCTACCACCTGGCCATTTCCCATCTCTCCCTCTCTTTAGGCCTCCCTATTCCCTGAGACACAACAATACGAAAGAATATTATCTAAACTTAGTTGATAAAGCAGCATGATTCATGATTTTGCATGAAGTTCTATTGTAGGCAAAATGCTATCAAATAGAATTGCATACTACAAAGAAATCTCTTGAGTCAAACGTCATTGTTGTCTTATTTTAAGAACTTGCTACAATCACCCCCAACCTTTAGCTATCACCATTTACCACCTCAATCAGCCAGCCACCATCAATATCAAGGCAAGATCTGAAAGCTCAGATGAAGGTTAGCATTTTTTAGCAATAAAGTATTTTTAATAAATGCATGTACATTTTTAAAACATAATACCATTACACACTTAATAGTCTACAATACAGTATAAACCTGATTTTATATGCACTGAGAAACAAAAAAATTTATGTGATTAGCTTTATTTGAGATATTCCCTTTATCCCGGTGGTCTAGAACCAAATCCCAAGTGTCCCTGAGGTATGCCTGTACTCCTGATGTACACATTTTCCAAGTCAATCCTATATCCAAAAAGTTTCTATGGTTCCCCACTGCTGTTAGGTTAAAATACAAACACCTCTGTTTGGCATTGAAGACCCTTCACAATTTAACTTTCCAATTTGATTTCATATTATTTCCCTTTGTTAGAGAATTGAGTGGATTAAGATTGCAATGGTTAATTATGTGAATGGATACTACATTGACTCCATCTTATGACTCAATTCCAGAGCTAGCTTAGTTCCCTTTTTCTATTCAATTATGGACTTAGTCCAAAATCTGTCCTG
Source organism: Gracilinanus agilis (assembly GCF_016433145.1). Taxonomy (NCBI): domain Eukaryota; kingdom Metazoa; phylum Chordata; class Mammalia; order Didelphimorphia; family Didelphidae; genus Gracilinanus; species Gracilinanus agilis. Next base: position 383,853,683 of record NC_058131.1, on the reverse strand, counting down.
TGAGAAAAGTTTATTCGGTTGAGGGAATTGGGAGAAAACCTTAATGCCCTGTGGCTGGGAAACCAGACCCCCTCTACTTGCTGTTTAGAAAGCAGGTTATATTGACCAGAAACTCAGTCAGATTCTAGGATCTGTAAGGAGTTTTCTCATAATTATATTTCTCAAGCAACCCATATGTATTATCTGAAAACTGGCCCCATACTGATCATTCATTTATTGTTTCCATGTTCCTTTGACTGTATACAAGTACTTCAGAGGAGTGAGACACTTGTTTTCCTGAATTCAGGGAATTGTACCTGTTCACTCTCCCCCTCCTAATTGGAAAGTCCCTAATCTTTCATCTAATTAGAAATCAGATTACCTAATGTTGAATTGTTTCCTTTTAATGAATTGGTTTTATTTGAATCAATTATTTTTACAGCATAAAAGTTTGTCTTCCCCTGTATTTGGGGTCCTGCCCTAAATTGAGGAATGGGCTTGGTCCCAATTCATTAAGTAATTGGCTTAATAAATTGATATGCTCAGAAGATCAAGTCTTTGTTTCTGCAGTCATTTCATCTTTTGCTCATTGCACCTTCTTAGACTCTTTACTTCAGCTAAACTAGGCTATTTGTTCTTCCCTAGACAAGATATTTCATCCTTTATCTCCATGCTTTTTACCTCATGTCTGAAATGCTCTCCTTCACACATTTTAGAATCTTCTTCACAAAGACTTTCATGAGTTGTTAATGCTCATTTCCTTCCCCAAATTATTTTATATTTAATTTTTATGTATTTTAAAATTTATAAATCCATGTTGAGTTATTTCTAATAGAAAGTAAACACTTTAAGGGCAGGGAAGACTTCCATTTTTATCTTTTTGACAGTGCCTAACACCAATGCATGGCACATGGTAGGAGCTTGATAAACCCTTGTTTGATTGAATTTAATTCACTTGTTGTTGTTCCCATGTTAATTGGCAAACTACATGAGAGAAAGGTCCTTGTACACTGCCTCACCCAAAGTAGTCACTTAATAAATGCCTGTTGAATTGATGAACAGAGGAATAATGTGCTAATAATGCATTTAATTGCAGTGAAGCAAATTCAAGATTGACCAAAAAGGACCCTCTAAAATATAACCAATGAACAAAACCTGAAGGAAAATGCAAAGTGTCATCCATAGTGATCCATTGTCTCAACTCCCCCCCTTTTCCCTCAAGATTTCTAAAATACTCTGATATGAAAATAAAGTAAATGAAAGTCATCAGGGCAAATCCTCTACTTTTTTTCTTCTCTTAGCAACCTTCAGAAAATGATTTTCTCTCTTATTCCCAGACTATGAGAAGTGAGAGTTATTCAGTATATTCAGCCTATTTCAGAATTCATACCTCTGATTTGACCAATATCTTTTTTGAGCAATTATGTATCCAGCACGTTAGGGCACACAAAAGTATAACAAGAAGAAGAATTGGCATACATTACATGCCTATGTTCCAAGTATTCTATTAAGTACTTTACAAATATCTTATTTAATCCTCACAACAACCCTGAGTAAGAGGTGCTATTATGAACCCCATTTTACAGCTGAGGAAACTGAGGCAAATAGAAGTTAATTAAATTGTCCCAGGTCATACAACAAGTAAATATCTGTGGCTGGATTTCAACTCAGATCTTCCTAGCTCCAGGCCCAGTGTTCTATCCACTATAAAGGGCATAGTCCCTTTCCTCAGAGAATTTATAATCTAGATATGGAGATAAAACAAAATCATTCTAAACAGTCAGCAAGTTGTGTATGTGTAGGTATGTATTTTAAACATGCTCTATTGATATCTTTTTTCAGTATAATCATTTCCATGTATATCTTACCACCAATCAGCCCTACCTTGCAACAAAGAAAATCAGTTAAGCAAACCCAACTGGAAATATCTGCATACGATAGGGTATGCAGCATTCAGAACCCATAGACTTCACCTCTCAGTCAAAAGAAGAAACATTTCAACCACTGTTCTTCAGGACTAAGATAGTATATAATTCAGTCTTCATTTGCATGGTCTGTGAACGTTAAGCAAATGATGCCCTTCAACCTTTGCCACTGGACTTAAAGGCTACTTGAAAATCCATGGGTCAGAATACAGAAACCCTTCATTAAACAAAAATGAAAATGAACAAAAGAGACTTCCCAGTTCTAGAATTCTATGATATCTATGGGGGGGAAGGGGGTTACCTTTTATAGAGAAGTCTACAAAACCACAGACCTAAAGATATTCTTAAGTGGTCTGAGAAATCACCTCAAGAGAATGAAACACAAACTATCCCACATAAACATCAAATGTATGTCAATATATATGATATATATAATTATGTGTAATAATTATATATATATATATATATCAGAGAGGGCTAAAGTCTGGATTTTATGGGTATAAATTATAAATGAAGAATTTTGCTAAAAGAACATTTTGTGAGGTGAACATTTTCTCTGCCTACCTCTAATAGCTTTTGCTACCTTCCTGTCTTTTATTTAAAAGAAAGGAAAAAGGAGAGTAAAAAGAGAACATGTAGCTATTTATAACTTTTTCAATGACTGCACACCATCAGCACAGCTTTGTGAACTGAGCAGGATGTGAGGGTGGGGAGATTTCCATCCTCTACACAGTAAGTACCTGCTGGGTAAATCCCCAGTCCATAACCAGGAGAGACAGGACTCTTGTGGCAGCGTTGTACAGCGGGGGTGGCAGGGGCCAAGCTGTGGTTAGGCATCAGGCTATAAAGAAACCTGGCAGAAGCTTCAGAAAGTAAATCTGATTTAAATTTCGAGCTTTCTAAACCAGTTAAGAATGACCACACTTACTTAGACACATCCCTTTTAGAAAAATCAGCCTGCATCTACCTGCTCAGGGCCTCCAAGAAGTCAGGTGATTGATGGTAAGGAGCAAGCCAAGGATCGTGATGAACTCCTCCTCTTCCCACTCATGCTTGGTTCTCTTTTCTTTCTTCCCTTCTTCTTTACCCAGACCCTCTGGTCGCCACTCCCTTCTGTTCTTTTTATTTTTTCCACAACCAAAAGACCCCAGTAGTCTGAGCTATATGATGAATATGATCCATTGGTTTTCCTATCTTACTTTTCAGTTCCTTTGACTTTCTCTCATATTCTTTCTATGGAGGAAACAGGATAGGTAAAATACTTTTAATTTTTTCAAAAATGCTTTGTATTTACTAAGATATTCATGGATTTTCAGCTAGCTATAGCTCTGGGAAGATTTGAGTGAGGTGACCAGATGGCACAAAACAGAATTTTTTTTAAACCTGTACCTTCTGTCTTAGTAAGAACTCTAAGACGAAGGGCAAGGGCTAGGCAAATGGGATTAAGTGATTTGTCCAGCATCACACAGCTAGGAAGTGTCTGAGTCCAGATTTGAACCTAAGCCCTCCAGACACCAGGTTTGGTGCTCTATTCTCTGTTCCACCTACCTGCTCCCATCCAACAGAATTTTGATGCAGATATCTATGGGCTAAAAAAACTAATACATGATTTTTTTAAACATTTATTAATAAAATACATAATTTTTATGGCACTTTAAATTCTGTATCATCTCATTTGGTTCTCACAACCCTGAAAGGTAGCTGCTATTATAATCTCTATTTTATAGATGAAGAAACTGAAGCTGTGAAGAATCAGTGTCTTGCCTAGGGTCAGAGACATAGCAAATGACGTAAGCAGGATTTTGGCTCATGTCTTTCTGACTTATTAGCACTCTGTCCTTCCTGTACCTAGTCACTATATCTAACCATTCATTCATTCATTCATTCATTCACTCATTCATTCATTCTTTCATTCACCCAAAAGTTAATAGAGTATCTGCAAGTCAGAGTACTAAGAGTAACAGTAAGGGATTTAAGAACAAATGACATAGTTCCCGTCCACAATGAGCATTTAGTAGGGAAGATAAGATAAATACAAAATCCACAATGCAATTTATAATTATAAAGTACAGTGTGTTTTGTTATTGTTTGTCCTTCCTTTCAGAGGACTAATGACTCCACAGGGTGATATCTTTTTTTTTTTTAAACCCTTAACTTCTGTGTATTGGCTCATAGTTGGAAGAGTTATAAGGGTGGACAATGGGGGTCAAGTGACTTGCCCAGGGTCACACAACTGGGAAGTGTCTGAGGCCAGATTTGAACCTAGGACCTCCTGTCTCTAGGCCTGACTCTCACTCCACTGAGCTACCCAGCTGCCCCAACAGGGTGATATCTTGACTTCAGTGTAAATTAGATTTAAGTGAGGCAGAGTTGCACAAAGACGTCCGCCTCCCTCCTTCTTCTGAAGTCACTGATGTCAAGACAGAAATCAAGGTGACCTTTGGCTTGAGACGCATGTTAGATATCAGACAGATTCTAAGTGCTCTGCAGTGCCTACTCTAGTTGCCTTCATGGCTGTTGGAACTCATTTTTCTTATGTGCCTGTTCTGCTGGGGAAGTCTTCATGTGCTTGGAGTAGACATCCTCCTAACTTCAAGAGTTTGAAGCCTTTTGGTTATCCTCAACTTGGTTTAGCCTGTCTGCCAAGACAGTTTTACTAGGATGTGACCACTAGAGACAGCTAGATGAGGCAGTGGTTAGAGCAACAAGCCCAGAGTCAGGAAGACCCAAGTTGAAATCCAGTCTCAGATACTTACTGGCTGTGGTATCCTTTAACCCTATTGGTCTCAGTTTCATTATCTGCAAAATGAGCTGGAAAACAAACCACTCCAGTATCTTTGCCACAAAAACCCCAAATGGGTTCCAAAGCCTGGGATATACTGAAACAACTAAACAATAAACAATAAAGATTTCTGTGGATGTTACACCTTCTTGGAGTCAGATGAATACCAAAGGTGGATGAGCAGCCCTGAAAAGGCCTCAGTAAGCCCTTCTCTAATGGGGAAACCAGTTAGAAGGCTATTATAAAGATCCAGATGAGAGGTGATTAAGGCCTGAATTAGGGCACCAGAGACGGTAATCTTCCTGGAACACCACACAGACCCCATGAAAGTCCAATTAAAGAAGGACAAGTCATGTTCCATGAATGTTCCAAAGAGGGAGACATTTAGCTTGGGGCAGTTCAGGGTTAGGGCAGCTTCATAGAGAAGATAGTATTAAATCTGGACTTCGAAGAATGCACTGATTATCTGAATCAGTTGCTAAGGAAAAGGACATTTATAGCTCACAAAGTATGGAAGGGGAAAAGTTCATAACCTGGGAATATAGGAGATTGGGGAAGGGAGGGAATTCTGACTTTAGCTGGAGCATGAATGAAGGAAAATACTAATGGATAAATCTGCCAAGTAGGTGAAGCCAAATCATGGAAGTTTGTGATCGCAAGGTTAAGGAGTTTGAGTGGACTCAGGAGGCAATGGAGAGCCATTGAAAGTGTGTAAGGGAAGACATGATCAAATCTGTACTTAAACATTATTAATCTGTATAGGATAATTGGAGAGGAGTGATATTGGTAACCAGATCAAGCTAAGTCATGTGCTCCAAACTATAGAATTTTACGGTGGGTAGGAACCTTATTCAGGCAGTCAATAAGCATTTATTATGTGCCAGGCATTATTCTAAGCACTAAGGATAGAAAGAAATGCAAAGACAGTTCTCATTTACATTCTAATGGTAGAGAGAGATGGCATTCAAATAACTATAACTATATGTGTATATATAAAACTATAAATAACTATACACACAGACATATAAAGAACAAAGTTAATCTCAAAAAGAAAGTCACTTTCAGTTGAGGGGGACCAGAAAAGACCTTTTGCAGAAGGTTGGATTTGAGCTGAGTCTTTAAGGAAGCCAGAGAAGTTAAGAGGCAGAACTGGAGGAGAGGGCATTGCACACCTGAGAGACAGTCAGAGCAAAGGTAGGCTAGGAAAAACATGTTCATTATAGAGACTGGGAAAAGGAGTAAAATGTAACAAGGCTGGAAGAATAAGAAGGGTCCAGATTATGAAGAACCTTCAAAAGTAAATGAGGCAGCTAAGTGGCTTAGTGGATAGAGGACCTTGCTTCAAATTTGGCCTCAGACACTTCCTAGATGTATGATCATAGGCAAGTCACTAAACCCTATTTGCCTAGCCCTAACTGCTTTTCTGCAGGATTATCAATTTTAAGATTATCAATTCTAAGATAGAAGGTAAGAGTTTATTTTTTTAAAAAGAAAAGAAAAAGAAAAAATATTTTTAAAATATTTGAACCTGGAGATAATAGGGAGCTGTTAGTGCTTAATGAACAGAGGAAAGCCATGTACAGACCTGTGCTTAAATATAATCACTTTGGCTGCTGAGTGGAGATTGGCCTGGAGTGGGGAGAGACTTGAGGCAGCAAGACCAGTTAGAAGACTATTGCAAAAGTCCAGGGTGCTGATCCAGGGCTGCAGCTGTGATTCTATGATTCTTAATTGGTTGAATCCTCTTCCTCATTCCTTATATTCAAAGTAGACCAGCATTTCAAGCTGAAATGATTGGCTTAATAATGGTATTATGAACACAAATTAGGAAATGAGGAGTAGGAGCTGTTTTCAGATATAAAAGAATGAATTCAGTTTTAGACATGTTGAGTTTGAAGTGATGACAAAACCCATCAAACTCAAGCTTTTGTCAAGCAGAAATATTTGTCAAATATAATAAATGGGATGTCCAATAGATAGTATGAAATTAAGCTATGGCTTCATGATTCAAGGCAAAATAATAAATTTTTAAAGAATTCATTCACTATATCAGAAAATGACAATTCCTTAATTCCTTTACTCATACCTATTCAGAATACACCTTCTTTACTGTCTCCAGTACTGTCTGGTTTGCTGAAGCCAGGTCAAAAGGCTCCAGGAGATACTTTACGTGATATGTGAACAGCAAGATGTATGTTCCACTTTTCCAAATCAATTGTATTAAGTCACCTGTGTATAGATTAGCAGCCATCTATTTTTGGACTACATTAACTTTATTAATTGAATGACTCATGGATTAGCCAAACTGTAAAAAATGGGCAGTCATTTACTCTTCAAAAAAATTAAAGAACTAATCCTTAAATTTACTTTGATCACTATCCCCTTAATTTTCCAAAACATACAGCAAAGGGTATATTTTTTCAGTCCATGGTGCCTCGTTTGGTGAATTTTGAAAGGATGTGGTTATGACTTTTGACATCAGAAAGGAAGCCAAGCGATGCTGACTGAATGTAGATAGAAAGATAAAACTGGAGGCACCTAAGCTGTCTTTCAATAGTGCTTTGAGAATTAACCGCCTCCCCTTCACAGTCTTTTTCCTAAATTTGCTTCCTCCGCCTGTGCAGAGGGGTTATGTCCAAGGTCTACAATCTATCCAGGACTGGACCATGAATAACTGTATCCTGCTGGAAGAACAACTGATCAAAAAATCCCAACAAAAGAGAAGGACTTCTCCTTCTAACTTCAAAGTGCGCTTCTTTGTCTTAACCAAAGCTAACTTGGCATATTTTGAAGACCGACAAGGGGTATGTGACTGTTATGCTTCCCCCCCCCCCCGCATCCCCCAAAATGCTTTGAATGGAATGTATCCTAGAGGGAATGAACTAATATTCTGAAGATTTAAGTTTTATATTTTTATTATATTATATACATAATATATATTGAAGAGTATTATAAAACATTTAAGTTTTATAAATTATCAATTCCATTCTTGCCAGAACCCTTAGGAATTAAACTGTCAAATTCAGGGGTCCCAACTTTGCCTATAGTTTGGCAAAACAAAAACAATGGGAGATAACAATAATGAGTCTATAAAGTGTAGCTCATGAGGGCAGCTATTATCTATATCTATATCACAGATAGCTAGGGATTCATTGTCAATGTGGTGTCTATCTGTCCTTTTAGCTCCAGAGATAACCATTAGGCTGTTTCCATTTATGAAGAGGCCAGGAAACTTTATATTATTATTGTTTAGGGAAATAGTAGGGAAGAACACTAGAGTATCAGGATACCTGGGGTCTAGTTCAAGCTTTGCCATCCCAAGTTATTTCCTTAATTTTCTAGAAAGACATTTATCCCTATGATTTTTAGGGTGCTTTCTAGTGTAAAGATGCAATGGTTTTGTGAATTGTCCCTTGTACAGTACTTTTTAATTCTTCAAAGGATTTCTCATCTATAATTCTGTATCCATGTTGTCTCCGTAATGCGGTAGACACAAATGTGAGCTCCATTTTTACAAAAGGAGACACAAGTTATCATAGAATGTTAGAGTTGGGAATGTCCTTTAGACATCATTTTGTCTAAGTCCTTCATTATATGGATGAGAAAATAAAGGACTAGAAATGTTATATGGTTTGTGAAAGGTCATACAGTTAACTAGTGGCTTCTCTGGAACAACTGGATCTCTTTCCTCCCAATCTAGTCCTCTTTTTGCTATAGCATGATGGCTCCCCATGTACTTGATATGTATTATAGGTTGAAAATAATGAGCTGATTTGTCTGTTTTGATGTAATTAATTTCCTTTGAAATCCTATGTATTTTATTTTGTGTATTTAAAAAATGTTCACCAGATGGACGGGCTTCACAAACTATTGAAGGAATCCCTGAACAATCCTACCCCACAAAAAATTAAGAAACCAAGTCCAAATAATTCATTCTATTGAGCCAAGAAATGATATAATATGACTTTTAAAATTTATTATGAATGACACCTTTTGTTAAAGTCCTTATATCAAATGATAATAGCAGTTCTAGGTCCTTAAACATTCCCTTGCTCAAAAATGATTTATATTTTTCACCCATTACTTTTTATTTGCTCTATATAACATTGCCTTATTGAGCAATGAAATTGGGCATTATTGCATTAATCAGGCATAAAAAGTGACTTGAGGTTATAATTTCCAAATAATAGCCCATCCCAGTGGTTTTGAATCAGGTTTTACTCCTTAGAAAATATTTTCTAAAGAAATGACTTGATTACATTGAAAGTTCTTTAATACATGAGGACAATTTGTCAATCCTGGGAAATAAATGTCCTGGTTTAAAACTCCTTGCTGAGTATTAAGTACATAGCGTCATGACTCCAAGTGATGATTGTTTTCTTGTGCTCATAATACATGTGTTCAAACAAAGGCAATGTTTTTTTCTTTTAAATTTTGCCTAACTATCAGTAAAATATACAGCAAAATACAGAGAAACTTGTCTGAGATCACAATGAGATTGTTAGGGCAAGTGAGTTAAGGTTTCATCTTACTTTCTCAATTCCTAATGCTAAAGCTACTTCTCTCACACAACCGCTTCATAGTGGGCTACTTGACAATAATAACACTATCATTAGGAGCACAGAATCTTTCTTCTTAAGTGTCATCAATTTCATTAAATATGATCACCCAAATTCTCTTTGAAGTCATAGAATAATAGATATAGAGCTAGAAGAGACCTTAGAGGTCATTGTGTCCAATCCCTTCATAATTACAGCTGAGGAAACTGATGCCCCAGAATGTCACACAGGCATGATTAGATGGAAAAGGAAGAATCTGAAATAATATTCTCTGATTCTAAATTTATCACACTCACCACTTCATTGCAATGGGGAATGATCTGAACACATTAATTTTCAAGTGAAAGAAAATGAAAGCCAAGAAGTTAAAGGGCTCCTTACAGTCATGACCACACTAAGAGTCATTGGGAAAGTTTATATCTTTCTATTAATATTACCTAACTGTAGTTCTCTGTGTTTAATTTCCAACGTTAAATAGCCATTTTCATAGAACCATAAAATTTCTTAGCTGTAAGGGTCCTTAGATCATTGAATATCAGAGCTGGAAGAAATCTTCAAAAATTGAACATAGCATGTTAAAACTAGGAAGGTTCTTTGAACAGAGTGTTCATGCTGAGAGAGATCTTAGAATATGCAATGACAGGACCAGAAGGACTTTCACATGAAATGTCAGAGTTAGCTGATCCTTCTTGCCCTTTTAAAACCTGTATCCCTGATTTGGAAAACCAACACCTCATAACCCTCTACATAGTATAAAATCTTTATTAAATGAGCATTGTAATTTACAGAGGAGTTTATATTAAATAGGGAATATTTTTTCAAAAACCTTAACTTCAGTCTTGGAATCCACACTAATTATCATTTCCAAAATAGAAGAATGGTAAGGGCTAGGCAATTGGTTTAAATGACTTGTCACACAGCTAGGAAGTATCTGAGGCATATTTGAATCCAGGGCCGGCCTCCCAACTCCATATCTCAAATAGGGAATTTAAATGATAGGTAAACATCTTGGGTAGCACTAGATGGAAATTCAGGAGAATTCGATTATAGTCTCGATACTATTATTACCTAGCTGAGTGATCTTAAGAAAATTACTTCCCCTTTCTAACTCCAATTTTCCTTCTCTGTAAAATAAGAGTTGGTCTAGATGATATCTATGAAGTTTTGCCAAATCAAACACCCTTTGGTTCAATTCAGAATCATAGAATAAAAACATTCTCAGGAATAAATGACTGCCTTTCCTCAGAGGTGGTTTTGGTAAAAGGAGCAATAAGAGAACATGAGGGTACTGGGTACCTAAAAAAAAAAAAAAGAGGGGTGGGGTCCAAAGAGGGAGAAAGCGAGGGTAGTACGGGAAACTTGGATCACTAAAAACAAGCTTCTGAAGTTCACAAAGTATACAATCTGAATTTTTCTTCACGACCTGGCTAGATCTTTTAGAAGATCAAAACTATCCTTAAAAATTTTATTTTCTCCTTTAATGTTCTCTTGCACTGTAATTGTCAATTAGGCGGTGTATGAATTGTGTCCCCTTCTATAGGCAGGAGTTCAAACAACATGGACACTTAAATGGAAATGTGAATGGGCCACAATTATGATTACTGTCAAGACAGTGTGACAGCAACATCACTCTGAGGCTCATAGAATTTTAGAGCTAAAAGGGCCCTTAGAAGTTTTCCAGCCCAATCCACTCATTTAACAGATGAGGAAACTGAGGCAAAGAAACTTTAAGTGAATTGCCCAACACAATGTAGATAGTTACTGGCAGAGCATGAATTAGAATCTGCATCTTTGACTCCTAGGACAACATATAGAAACCTGCACAGAGGGTCTTCTGTTCAAATAAGAGTGTTAAAATATCTTGGACTAGGTGATGAAATATTCCCCTTGAATAAGCATCAGGAGGTTTGGGGTTCTAATTCTAACTCATTATGTGATCTCTAAAATACCCTCCAGTTCAGACACTCTATAGTTCTGTTTTGTTTTTTAAAACCCTTACCTTATATTTTAGAATCCATACTAAGTATTGATCCCAAGGCAAAAAAGCTGTGAGGTCCCAGGGTCACACAAGTAGCAAGCGTCAGGTCAAATTTGAACCCAAGACCTCCTATCTCCAGACCTGGCTCTCTTTTCATTGTGCTACCTAACTATTATTCTATAGTTTATCAATTTCCACTACCATAGCCTGCTTGGCAAGAGCACTGGCTCCTTCCTGGGTTTCTATCTCACCTCTGATGCTTCCTATTTGTATGGCCTTACGCAAATCATTTCTTAAACTCCGGGCCTCAGTTTCCCTATCTTTAAAATACAGGATTTGGGTTAGATGGCTTCTAAAGTCCTTTCCATCTCTAGACTTATGATCCTTAAGAATTTATACTAAACCTATATGGAACCTAGCATATAGTAGTCAATAAATGTTGATTGGTTAATCCTACCATCTCATAGGAAGGCAGTTTTACCATCTAATCTAACATCTTCATTTTATGGATGAAGAATGACAAAATGACCCTTCCAGAGTTACTTATTTAGTAAGTTGCAGAGGCAGGACCAAGAGTTGATCATTCATTCCAAATTCAGTGCTCTTTCCAACTATGTTTCATAGGAAAGTTGTGAAACAAACATTTTTGTTGACCTTAAAGCACTGAAAAGCATGTTTCATCTTTTTTTCCCTGTTTTACTACTTATAAAGAAAGAACCATTTCATTTGGTGTTTCTTTTTCTTAAAAACTCTCGCCTTCTGTTAGTATAAATTCTTCTTTTTTTTTTAAGCCCATATCTTTCATCTTAGAATCTATACTAAATATCAGTTCCAAGACAGAAGAGCAGTAAGGATTAGGCAATTATGGGTTAAATAACTTGCCTAGGATCACACAGCTAGAAAGTGTCTGTGATTAGATTTAAACCTAGGACATCACATGCCCAAGCCTAGCACTCTATCCACTGTGCTACTTAGCTGCCCTTCATTTGGTGTTTCTTAAACTGAGGATTAAAAAAAAACTTTAATATAAAAAAGTGAGCTAATGCTATACGTAGAGATTTCTTCACTGTCTTATTGTAAGAACAATGAAGAATTTGTGCTTAATAATAGTAATTATAGTATAAGTAGTAATGATAATGATAACTAATATTTATATTGTGCTTACAGTGTACCAGACACTGTGCTGAATGCTTGACAAATATTATCTCATTTGATCCTCACAATAACCTTGAAAGGTAGGAACTATTACTATCCTCACTTTACAGAAGAGGAAACGGGCAGACTAAGTTTAAAATGACTTGCCCAGGGTCACAGGGCTATGAAGTATGTGATGCTAGATTTCAATTCAGATCTTCCTGACCCAAGGCTTAGCCCTCTGATCCATTGTACCACCAGATAGAAAACTTTGGTCAACTTGGTGATATTATTAAAAGGGCCACATTCTATTCAATAGTTATTAAATATCTATTTTGCTGGGTACTGGGAGAGGGACAGAGTCTGCATAGCACTCCTGTCCTCATGAGCACCACTAGAATAGAGGATCTCTGGAAGCAATGATTTGAGTACTTTCTGGGTCAATGCTGCTTCAGGGAGTACTAATTCACACCATCTGCCATACAGCTCACAACTCCTCTGTGTTTTCATGAGCCACAATATCTGTGGCTAAAAACCTTCATCACTTTTTTAGTGATGGGCATCCTCAGATTTACCTAACATCTTGCTCAGTCAACAGATGTCTAATACATCAACCAGGCTAGTACTTGACCATTTTCCAGATTTGTAGGACCTGCTGGATATTTGTCTCAATGTCATTTCCTTAGAGGACCTAGTGGGCTTCATAGCATACTGTGTGACCTTTGAGAGGACATATCCTTCCTCATCTATAAAATGAGAGGATTGGAAAATGACCTCTTATAACCTATCCTATAATCCAGAGTATTTCTGGCTCTATAAAACAGAATGATAATACCTGCTCTAACTACTTACCTCCCTACAACATTCAATTCAACAAATATTTATTAGGCACTGTATGTATAGTGCCCACTATGCTAAGTCCTAGAGATATAAGGTTAAAAATGACAGAATTCCTGCCCTTAAGTAGCTTTCATTCTCTGGGAAGGGCTGGGGGCAGAAATGAATGTACACAGAAAAGTAAATGATAGGAAATGCTGGAGATAAAAAAATAAAGACAAAACTTGAGAAAGATTTTAGGAGAGAGGGAGGGAAACAGAAAGGGAAGGGGGAGAGAGAGAAAAGAGAGAGAGAGAGAAAAGAGAGAGAGAGAGAGAGAGAGAGAGAGANAAATGAGAGGATTGGAAAATGACCTCTTATAACCTATCCTATAATCCAGAGTATTTCTGGCTCTATAAAACAGAATGATAATACCTGCTCTAACTACTTACCTCCCTACAACATTCAATTCAACAAATATTTATTAGGCACTGTATGTATAGTGCCCACTATGCTAAGTCCTAGAGATATAAGGTTAAAAATGACAGAATTCCTGCCCTTAAGTAGCTTTCATTCTCTGGGAAGGGCTGGGGGCAGAAATGAATGTACACAGAAAAGTAAATGATAGGAAATGCTGGAGATAAAAAAATAAAGACAAAACTTGAGAAAGATTTTAGGAGAGAGGGAGGGAAACAGAAAGGGAAGGGGGAGAGAGAGAAAAGAGAGAGAGAGAGAGAGAGAGAGAGAGAGAGAGAGAGAGAGAGAGAGAGAGAGAGAGAGAGAGAGAGAGAAATAGAGAGAGAGAGAGAGAGAGAGAGAGAGATTGGGTAAGGCTTCACAAAGGTGATACCTTCATTAAATATTGAGTAAAGATGAGGATTCTTAAAGATTGAGATAAGGAGGCAGGAGTTCATTTTCTAAGAAAGGAGAATGGTTCACATGAATTCACAGAGGTAGGAAATGGCATGGTGGGAGATAGTAATATGATTTGGCTGGAATGTACATAATTACATGAAAGGGAATAAGGGAAACAAAGGACAAATAAGGTAGTTTGGGGCTAGGTTGTGGATTTAACCTTGAATGGCCAGGTTAAAAAGTTTATATTTTGTCTCCTGGGCAACAGGGAACAGTTGAATTTTTTGAGTAAGGAAGTAACAAGGAAGGATCTACCCATGCCTTAGAAAGATAGCTTCATAGAGTCTTCCATGCTCTTAACATCATGAAGACAAAGGAATTAATGAAAAATATTCCAAAAAATGGAAAGTGTGTGGAAAATACTATTTTACAGTCAATTAATCAAACAAGAACTTATTAAACCTACTATGTGCCAGGTACTGTGCTAGGTGTTGGGAATACAAATAATATAACAATCCCTACTTTCAATGACATATTCTATTTAAATAGGAAAAAACATGCAGGTGAATATACAGTGAGGATATAACTAAAATTTCTATTTTCCTAAAAGCTTCATGTTTTTGATGCCAGAAGGAAACTCAGGAGAGCATCTAGTTCAACAGCCTCTTTCATAGTTGAGGAAACTGAGGTATATAGAAGGCCAATGGCATGTCTAAGGGTCATATAGCTAGCATGGTCAGAACTAGAACCTTAGGCTCTTGATGCTTGGTTCTGTGTTTTGTTTTGTTTTGCTTTTCCCCCTGAATTATTATTATCATCATCCTTGTTATTGCTTTTGTTATTATCCACTGCGCTAGCTCTTTCTTATGGTTATTTTCAATTGGAAAAATCAAAATTCTGAGGAATTAGGGCTTTCTCTAATATTCTCTGGAGGATTTTTTTTAAACCCTTACCTTCCGACTTTGAATCAATACTGTATATTATTGTTCCAAGACAGAAGAGCAGTATTTGAACCCAAGTCCTCCCATCTCTAGGCCTGGCTCTTTATTCACTGAACCACATGCCCCACTCCCTTCCCACCCCAGGGATTTTGAACTGGCATTCTGTGCAATGTATATGGTGGGTTCTTTTGTTCCAATACCATTTCTTAATAAATAGCTCTGAGCATGAGTGAAAGTAGCAAAAGAGGATCCTTCCTAATGGAGATTATGATAAACTCTGTCATCTGAACAAGTGCCCATTCTCCATCAAGAGCTATTTATCTGCCCTTGGTTTGCATTTAGAGAAGGAAAGTAATAATTGATCTGAGAGGTAGAGATCTAGCTGCTTAGATTCTTTTTCATTTACTTTTTTTTTAAATCTCATATATTCTGATTTGCATGTGTTGTTTTCCTCATTAGGATGTAAATTCACTGAGGGTAGGTACTATTTCTTTTGGATCCCCAGAGTCTGGCATAATGCCTGGCAGTTAGTAAGTGCTTAATAAATGATTGTTGGTCTATAGATATGGAATAAGACATACATTTTCATCCAGAGTCAATATGCTGATTTGTTTTGCTTGCCTGTAGTTACTTGTTTTGAGGGAGAGTTCTATCACTGGAGGTGTCTTTGGGAAGTGGCAGGGATATATAAAAAGAGTGTCAATAAGTTCCTTGCGAGCAAGTGTTTCATTTTTCAACAATCCCTAGCACCCAGAACATAGTAGACACTTGTATCCCCAGCCTGGAACATAATCGGCACTTAACAAATGTTTATTGATTGATTGGTTGAAAATTTTTAAAAAGAAAAAAATGAGAGATTAATAAATACTAGCTTAAATATTAAAGAAACTCCAGGGATCCAACATTTTGTTCCTACTTGTTTTTAAGAATAAGATGCTCTTAACAACTCCAATTCCCTTTGTAGTAACTTGATCTCATTTAAGTAACCATTAATCCATTAATCTGCATTTTTCTTTCTCATAAGGGACTTTCTTTTCTTTTTTTTTTGTTCCATTCAAAAACCTGGCATTAAATTATATGTAACAGGATAAGAATGAGCTCAAATAAGGCTTCCCAGGTGTTCACCTGAAATATGAGCTTACCGACCACACAAGTTTACTGATTGTCTGTCTCCTGGACTAGCTGTGAGATTAGAGAAAGCCAGAACTATTGTATATCCAAAAAATATTATAATCTCCTTAGAATTTTGGTGCCAGAAAGATCATTAGAGATCATTTAGTCCAATTCTTTTTTTTTTTTAGATGATTTCTAGGGTCCCATTTTCTCTAAGTGTATGAATCTTTTTTTCCTTTTTATTAAAAAATTTCATTTAATTATTTTAGAATATTATTCCATGGTTACATGATTCATGTTCTTTTCTCCCCTCCTATAGCCAATGAGCTATACCACTGGGTTTTACATGTGTCTTTGATCAAGACATATTTCCATATTATTAATATTCGCATTAGGGCGATCACTTAGAGCAGGGGTCAGCAACGTATGGCTCTCGAGCCATATCTGGCTCTTTTGAGGGCCAGATATGGCTCTTTCTGCAGGAGTCATAAAGTCAATTTTTTTTTTCAGGCGCTGTTACAGGAACGCGCACTGTGAGCACTGTACGGCTCTCACGAAATTACATTTTAAAAAATGTAGTGTTTATGGCTCTCACGGCCAAAAAGGTTGCCGACCCATGACTTAAGAATCTACATCCCTGATCATTTCCCCATTGAACCATGTGATCAAGCAGTTGTTTTTCTTCTGTGTTTCTACTCCCACAGTTCTTTCTCTGGATGTGGCTAGTTTCTTTCTCATAAGTCCCTCAGAATTGTCTTGGATCCTTGCATTGCTGCTAGTAGAAAAGTCCATTATGTTCAATTGTGCCACAGTGTATCAGTCTCTGTGTATATGACTCTTCTGGTTCTGCTCCTTTTGTTCTGCATCAATTCCTAGAGGTCGTTCCAGTTCACATAGAATTCCTCCAGTTCAATATTCCTTTGAGCACAATAGTATCCCATCACCAACTGATAACACAATTTGTTCAGCCATTCCCCAATCGAAGGACATGCCCTCATTTTCCAATTTTTTGCCATCACAAAGAGCACAGCTATAAATATTTTTGTGCAAGTCTTTTTCCTTATTATCTCTTTGGCTTACAAACCCAGCAGTGGTATGACTGGATCAAAAGTTCAGGCAGTCTTTTATAACCCTTTGGGCATAGTTCCAAATTGCCATCCAGAATGGTTGGATCAATTCACAACTCCATCAGCAGTGCATTAATATCCCAATTTTGCCACATCCTCTCCAACATTTATTACTTTCCTTTGCTGTCATTTTAGCTAATTTGCTAGTGGTGAAGTTGTACCTCAGAATTATTTTGATTTGCATTTCTCTAATTATGAGAAATCTAGATTTTTTTTTTAAGATGAAAAAACTGAGGCCCAAAGAGGCAAGTGACTTGGTCAAGCTCATTTGTCAAGTGTGATGGTAAAACTGAGACGAGATCACATTGTAGGCTCAGTCCTTCTTCCCTGGTCATTCTTCCTCTATTGAGAAGACAATAATACATTATTTCTAGTTATTGCTTTTTTATTTGTTTGTTTAGTTAATCATAGGAACCATAGACCTAGAGCTAAGACTTCAGATGTTAAGTTCAGCCTTTTCCTTTTAAAAATGAAGAAACTGAGGGTTAAGGGTAAATGACTTGCCCAAGGTCATAGGTAATTAATTTGTTAATATTTGATCAGTTCTTCTCAGGTACATAATTCCTTAAAGCAAATAGTTAACATTTTTATAGTCTGTTATAGTTTACATGTACAACTTCGTAAAATATGTAATATAACTATTATCCTTCCCATTCTTCAGAGTAGGAAACTGAGGCTCAGAACTGCAAAGTGATATCCAAGATCACATAAGTATTTTGTTTATAACTTTTACCTTCTATCTTAGAACCAATACTGTGTACTGGTTCTAAGGCAGATGAGCAGTAAGGGCTAAGCAGTGGGGGTTAAGTGACTTGTTTCGGGCCACACAGCTAGGAAGTATCTGAAGCCAAATTTGAATTCAGGTCCTCCCATTTCTAGATCTGACTTTCAACCCCTACAGCACCTAGCTGCCCCCAATGGCACATAAGTATTTCATGGAAGAGTTGGGATTTTCAACTCAGCTCCAAGTTGTGTCTCTCAGCTGATTATAATAGTAAATAATGGAAAAATTCAGGTTTGTTCAATCCTTTGTAAAATCCTCTGAATTTAAATTAGATCACTTGCCTTTGTTTTAAGGGTGATTCACTCTCGTTCCATTCATGTAAGTGACATTTTTCAGATTTTGACTAATTTTCTGGAAAGAGATTTATAGATTGTAGATTTTTAATTTCAAGATCACTGGGGAATGAAGAAATGAGTGGTTGTAGGGATCAAAAAAGGCTTCGTGCAGGAGGTGGTATTGAAGTTGCAGCTCCAAAGAAAAGAAAGATTCAGTGAGGTTGAAGTGAGGACAGAATGTGTTTATCATGGGGAAGATTCATTACAAAAGCTTGGATGGGAAACGATGAAGTGGCAAGTATGAAGAACAAAGAGGAGATCATCTGCAAAGGCCCTCAGAAGACATCTAGGTCAATCCTTTGATTTGACCAAAACTGAGGTCTAGAAATAGTAAGTGGCTTGCTTGAGATAGACAATTATTAAGTTGCAAGTTAAAGATCTGAATCCTAGATTTGTGAGTTCCAATGCCAGTGATTTTATTCCCTTTAATACCTATCACACATAGAGGATGGATAGTGAGCAGTGAAGATAATAGCCTTTGTGGATAATGTCATGTCAAATGAATAAACAGGGCGTGGAATTGTCAGATTTAGAGCTAAAAGGGATTTTAGACCACCTATAGTACAACTACCTTGTTTTTCGGTTGAGGAGACTGAGGAATAAGGAAAGATTTCATAGAAAAGGTTTTGGCTTTTAAGAAAAATATTGACATTAATGAACACAAATCAGTGGGAAGTTAATTCCAGACATGGGGAATATAGTAAATAGGAATGGAGAATTTAAGCATGGAACTGAAAGAAGGCAGGACAAGAATTAGGAATTGAGAGTATTCCAGTTTGACTGGAATGTAGAGTACTCAAAGAAAAAAGTCAAATGAGTTAAGGCTGGACAGGGTATGTGGGAAATAGAGGGCCTTGAATGCTAGGAATAAGAATTTTACTTTATTTAGTAGGCAATAGAAAGACATTAAAGGTACTTGCCCAGAAAGTTAAGATGATTATAGCAGTCCTGGTCAATGGAGAAGACAAGCCAGACTGGGGAAAGACTAGAGGTAAAAGCAAAAGGATACAAGGAAATTTTTGGATAATTCCAGATAGATTTTCTTTCTCTACTCACATTTCCTTAGGGATATAGGAAAACAGATTTGCTTGATCCAAATCTTCACTTTGTATGTTTAGCTAATTGCTTACTAATTTATTTCACTTAACTATGCCTACTATAGAAAGAGTTTTAATTTCATTCTGAAGATTTCATTCTGAAGGCCAATAAACATACATTAAGGATAGGTTTTGGTGAAAATCCCAAACTTCTGGTCAGGGAATAATACTTTTATTCAGAGAATGATGCCTTTATCACTTCAATTTATACACTCAAAATAGGTCAGAGGGGAGAGAATGATGTATTTAAAAACACAAGACTTGAGCTTTTGAAAACTAGAAAGCAACAAAAGTCCATTTTCTTGCGCTGTGAGATTCTTGTAAAATGAAATATGCTCATGTCAAGCTCACCAAAATAAACTCACAGAAATCAATCAACTTTTTAAGCCCTTCCAAAGATCTCAAAGGCCAAATGCTAAAATTCTCCCCCTACAGTTTCTGGAACATGCTCACAATCAATTACAACATTCAATCATCAGTTACTGGACCTGTTGCAGTTATCTTTAAAAAAAAAATTTATGCCTAGAGACAGGAGGTCCTAGGTTCAAACCCGGCCTCAGCCACTTCCCAGCTGTGTGACCCTGGGCAAGTCACTTGACCCCCATTGCCCACCCTTACCAATCTTCCACCTATGAGACAATACACCGAAGTACAAGGGTTTAAAAAAAATTTTATTTTTAAATCCTTACCTTCTATCTTAGAATCAATACTGTGTATTGGTTCCAAGGCAGAAGAAATGTAAAGGCTAGGCAATGGGGGTTACATGATTTTCTCAGGGTCACACAGCTAGGAAATGTCTGAGGCCAGATTTGAACCCAGGAACTCCCGTCTCTAGGCCTGACTCTCCATCCACTGAGCCATCCAACCACCCTGCTGTTGCAATTATCTTAACTTAAGCCCAATGTTAGTGTTTGACTTCATGACCCTCTAGGGCCACTGAAAAGGTGAGAGCAGAAACTCTTAAGTCGTTTCTCATGCATATACAATTCTCTCTTAGATCAAATTTCCTTCCAGTTCCTTGAAATCTAGTAAAAGTAGGCTGTACTCAATAGGTTAATAATCTAGTCCAAGAGCTTTATGTTACATATAATTCCCACAGAGCCAGAATAATTTACATACTGGCTCCCTGATGTGTTTAATTGCTTAATGTTCTAATTTTCTTTCTGTCACCTCTTTCCAAGTGAACCTTAACTAGTTCCCTATTTCATTTTGATATAAAAGCATTTAAAATGATATTTATGAGAAATATTAATCTTGAGCATTAATTAGGCAGTGATAATAGTTGGCAGCACTAAGTTAAACTACATGTTCACTCTTAAAAAAATGGATCACAAAATATCCCATTTTGATCTTTTAAGTTATTACATTTTAAGGAAGATTATGTTTCTAATGGTAAGCTCTAAGTATTGAAGAATACTATACTAGCATTATACTAGCATTTAGAAGAATTCTACATCAAATTTCATCCTGGAAGAGAGGTTTGAGTTCCCCTTAATAAGGCAATATTCTTACCATGTCACTCCCTGACTTTTAGGGTTCCCCGTAAACTGGTTCTAACCTACATTTTTGGGCTTATTTATGGCCACTTTCCATCCTGACATCTATATACCAGCCTGTGAGCTGCTTGCTAAAACTGATATGCAATCTTCTCCAGTATATAGGCCATCCAATCTGCCATGCTGGAGATGTATTCTTTATTTCTTCCTCTAAATATCCTTAACTTCCTTCAACTCATGTCAATTCATAAAGCTTTCCTGATTTATTCCCAAGTTTTCCTAAATCACTTTGATTTTTTCCTTTACTACTATCACTCCAACTGTGTATTCTTTTAATCTATGCACCTGTGTTTACACACACATGTGTACACACATACACACATTCTTAGGGGAAATAGATGCTTATTTGTATGGTTTAAGGAATTGATTGCAAAAACAAAAACCCTTCTCCAAAACATCTCACCTCATTGATGGTATTAGGGTGCCTAGAATTCTCCCATTGATTGAAAACACAAATATTATTAGACAGAGAGAACACATAAGCCATTGTTAGATAGCATTATCTAAGACTACCTAGCAGGATCATAAGGAGAATGGAACACACAACAAATAGAATGAAGGACCAAAAATTACTAAGATAAAAGTGCTGACTTGAGAGGAAAGAGGAAGGGAGCTGGGCACCTAGAAGGAAGGGGAGATTTCGGTGGCATCGGGAAAGATGGACCAGGAAGGAAGATGAAGGATCATCAAAAACACATGTAGGCTTTTCTCACAAATCTGCCTCAAATCAGTACTATGCTCGACACGCCAAACCCCAGGCAGCTTTATACTGAAGTTTTAACCATAGCATTGGATATTTCATGGCCCAGCCAAGACTCGTAAGTACTGTTTTGATAACAGTTCAGAGTGACCTATTGTTGCCCCCGTTTTACAAGAAGAAGTTTGTCATGGGGGTGGGAAGGAGATGAACCCGAGTTCAGTCCTGGTTATTCCACTAACTAATAATATAGTACATACACATTGGTCTTTTTGTCTTACCACGTACTTTTCATGTATAGTGGGATGAATGTGTTTTCTTGTTGGCCAAAGTATAGCAACAATGCCTGATCAGTTATATTTTGGTCAGCAAAAAATTCTGTTTCCAAATACATACATATGTTACCTTTTTCAGTTTTTACGACTACCCTATAAGGTAGTGATGGTGGTGGGTTTTCATTATTATTGTTGTTCTTGTTTTTGTTTTGGTCTGGACCTGTGATTCCATTGGCATAAGGAACTCTCAGTGAAGAAACTCCCTCTACTAAATAAAGCATAGCAACACCTAATCTGCAATTTACAATCTTAGAAAGTTAGTTGTCTGCAGCATGGTAAGATTTAGGGACTTCTCACTGGATGTCACAAATCCAGTGTGTGTCAGATAGATGTTAATATGCCCATTTTACAGATAAAGACCCTGAGGTAGAGAGAAGTGAAGTGATTGTCCCAAGGTCTTCTAGATAGTAAATGGCAGAGTTGGGATATGAACCTAAATCTTCATTCTTATGTCCTTCATTTTACCTTCTCTGAAATTGAGTTTCTTCATCTATAGAATGAATAGGTTGGAATAATGATT
This sequence comes from Gracilinanus agilis, assembly GCF_016433145.1. Taxonomy (NCBI): domain Eukaryota; kingdom Metazoa; phylum Chordata; class Mammalia; order Didelphimorphia; family Didelphidae; genus Gracilinanus; species Gracilinanus agilis. The sequence continues at coordinate 383,831,150 of NC_058131.1, read as the reverse complement.
TTAAAGATCCTTTCCATAATAAAGTAGGAGAACCTAGGATATGAACTTGTGGACTAATCAGGAGCTTAAACAAAAGACCGGTCATGTCCCAGGCCCATAGTTATTTCCTAAATCTGAAAGACCTGTGGCTCCTAAGATGGGGCTGGGGGGACAGGCTGGAGAGAAAGAGAGAAGGGGAGAGAGGGATGGAGGAAGGGAGGGAGACAGAGACAGAGACAGAGAAAGAGGGAGAGAGAGAGAGACAGAATCTCTTCTGTTAAGTATTTAAAACCATTCACAACTTAGTTCCAAGCTATCCATCAAGCCTCATTATCCACGACTCCCCTCTATTAATTCTACATTTTAGCCCATCTGACTTTCTTGTTCTTTCCCATGAGTGACACAGTGTCTCCCATTTCCATGACTTCACCCAGACTGTCTACTATACTTAGAATTCACCTGCTCTTTACTTTTATCTCTGAGGATTCCTAGCTGCCTCCAAAGTCTACATCTCACATAAGGACTTTCTCCAATCCTTTCAGCTACTAGTGTCCATTGAAATTACTTTGTATTTACTTTGACTGTTCTTTGCATTTACTTATGTGTGTACATGTTGTTTTGGCCGAGTACAACGTAACTTCGATGACAGAGACTGTTTTTGTCTTTATATCCTGTGCCTAGTACATCTAGCACTGTGCCTGGCACTTATTGTAGTAGGTGCTTAAAAATATTTGCCTTTTGATTGGTTCATTGAAAAATGGTACATCTGAATGAACTATCTGCTTTATTGTGTTTGTCAACTCTTCCCTAAAATGATAAAAATCTCCATCACAAAGCAGAGTTTACCTAACAAATCTTAATAATCACTAGGTTAAGAAAAAATGGTCTACTGTAGAATTGTGCCTGACTACCCTTGATGACACTTAGTCTTTTTTTGGGGGGGAAGGGATTGGGAGAGAGAGAGACTATAACATATAGACAAGTTTTACATCAGCTTATGGAAATTTGGAAGCTTGTGATCAATCATCACCCTCAAATTGCAGTTGCTCAAAAGAAATCTCCTATTGTGCATCTCCTATGTACAAATTTAGAGACATTTCCATCCAAATATTCATATGGGCTATTTGTGCCTGACCTATGGGGTAGAGCCTTCTGAGCTTGTATTGGTTGGATCAATCAGAGTTGGACACTTTACATAGTGATGTCATTTTGGTCCTCTTTAAATATGAAGAACAACTACCAACCCTTAAACTGTAAACCCCAAATCCAGAGTTGGAAGGGAACTCTGAAGCTTCTAGACCAAACTGTACCCTAAATAGGAACACTCTCTGCAATAACCTTAAGAAATGGATGTTCAGGGGGCAGCTAGGCAGCTCAGTGGATAAACGGTCAGGCCTAGAGTCAGGAGGACCTGGGTTCAAATTTGGCCTGACACTTTCTAGATATGTGACCCTGGAAAAGTCACCTAACCCTGTTTGTCTAGCCCTTGTCCTTCTGTCTTAGAGTTATTACTAAGAGAGAAAGTAAGGGTTAAAAAAGTACATATTTAGCCTTCATCAGAGGACCTCCAATGATGGACAATTCACTAGAGCTCATTCTATTTTATAGTAATATTTCTTATAATCAACAGAATGCAAGCTCCTTAAGGGCATGACTAGAATCATAGGCATGTATCTAATATGATCTCGGTATGCAGCCTTCGTCATCACAGTGTGGCTAGCCAGGATCCAGCCTCTATAAGAGTTGACGAAGGCTTTCCTAGTTTTCCTGTTGCTGCAACTGCCACCTCTGCTATTCCTACTTCCTTTTTCCAATTCCCACTAATTTCTCTTCACTGATTCCAGCAGGTACTGGTGTGAGAGGAAGAAGTAAAAATGCCTACTAACCTGGTTGCCCCATAGTCAAAGACCCTTCTATGTCCTTCCAGAGTTTAATGTTTCTTTGCCCACTCTGGTAGTGATTTCCCTTGGCAGAGCCCAGATCCTCTGGGAGAGGAGGGTAGGTGGACTGACTGGCCATTCCAAAAGCTTTGGGTGCTGCTCTTGTCCTTTCAATCAGCTACAGCTGCTAGAACAAGTTAAAAACAGCTAGGCCTTGTTTTCCCTTTTTACCCCTAGGTTCTAGTTAATAATGTTAAAGGAGGTAAAAAAAGTTAAAACTTTAAAAGAATGTACCTTTGGTCATCAATCCTTAAACTCAAACATGCTCTTTGTGGCAAAGTGTGAATGTAGGAAAAGAGAGCATTACTGTGAAGATGCTTCTCCCTCTTCTTTTTAAATCCAAGAAGATAAGGGTGGGAAAGTTGCTCTTTATTTTAGGGGGAGGGGAAGAAGTTGATTAAAAGGAGTCATTTGTCGAGTTTATTTCAAAATAAAGGTTAGTTTGGCTTTTTTAAGCTTAGTTTTAGATTATTTTACTTGCTGCATAATATTATTTATGACTGCATTTTCAATAAATATTTGCCTTAAAAATATATATATACATATATATATATATATATATTTTTTTTTTTTTTAAGGCAAACCTTTACATTCTGTTTTGGAGTCAATATTGTGTATTGGCTCCAAGGCAGAAGAGTGGCAAGGGTAGGCAATGGGGGGCAAGTGACTTGCCCAGGGTCACACAGCTGGGAAGTGTCTGAGGCCAGACTTGAACCTAGGACCTCCTGTCTCTAGGCCTGGCTCTCAATCCACTGAACTACCCAGCTGCCCCCTGCCTTAAAAATATAAACAAAATTCCTTGGATGAATATCATCATGAAATGTGCTAACATCCATTAATGCCTAGAACACATTCTCTTTGCTTCTGATTCTAAGTATTCCTTGTTTCCTTCAGAACCAATAGACTTTTCCTAATTTCTCTAACTATGTGTCCCATTTCCTCCCAATTATTTTCTGTTCTTATTGTATTTATAGTTTGTATTTGCTTGTATATGTACTTGTTTATTTCAATAACTTGTAAACTCCCTGGAGGCGGGAGTTGTTTTTTGCCTTTTTTATCTCAAGTGCCTAGCATATGGTAAGCATTTAGTACATTTTTCTAAAAAATGAGTGAAAAGGGACTTATAACCTTCTTTCTTTGAGATTTATCTCATCTCAGTTGTCCCTTCCCCCCTTAGTTCAATCCATTTGAATTCAGAAATATTTATTATGCCCAAAGAATGAATAAAGAAATATGCTGGTCCCTAGGGATATAAAGATAAAAAGTCTGTCTTTCGTGGACCTTATTTTTTATCAGTAATATCCCTCGCTAATATTCAGGTCAATCAATCAATGGATTATTTATTAGGCTCCTAGCATATATAAGGAATGGATATGATTGCATAGAATTGAAGTTGAGGCTAATGCTGAAACTTCACCCCTAACCAACGACAGAAACCACAATGTGTTGAGAGATAGCCACACAAAAGCATTTTTGACCTGCCTTTCAAAATATTTTACAGTGAAATAATTAGAGGTTTGAAAGAACATTTGAAGATGGAAGTGGAAGCAAAGAGATAGCTGTCCCAGATACTTTAAGTGGAACCTTCAACTTTGACTCCAAATATCTGAGTAAAAATCTCAACCCTGTTTCATTTTGATGAACTAGTTTAGAATATGTATCTGTCATGTTAGATTCATGATTAGTATTTTGTACACCTAATGAGGTTTTTTTTTTAAGAGAATCTCTTAACACATAGGAAACTGTACCCATGCAAGATACAGGTATAGCTGCCTAATAATATTCCTAGACAATGAATCTGATTAGAAGACTGCAAGTAGGATATTTCAGCCTCTGAACTTATAGTTCCATGCATACATGCAGAAGTGTTGGAGCCAGGTTTGCTGAATACTTTTTACTACCAATGGGTCCCACGGTTCCCACAATAGAGGGCCAGATCCTTTGCATGTTTGATAAGAAGTTTACATATAGGGAAGTTCTGCTACTATCTTCTGCTATCAAATTCACAATGTCAGCTTGTCTTTCTTTTGGTGGTAATGAGGGTACAATCTTCGACAAAATGGCCCCTTATAAAATGATCTGGATTATAGATATCATAATCAGCCTCATGGTACCTCATGCCACCAGAAAAGGAGGAAACCTATGTGACTGTCATGTCTATGTTGGGAAGGTCTTATGAAAAAAGAAGAAAGGACAAAGTCATGGGTCAATTAGAATTTGCTGTATTCCAATTGTCCACTCAAGCCGTCAGCTTTACCAAATACAAATCTCATTATTTTAACCTGTAGAGTTTAAGTGAGAACCTTCAGGAAAAACCCAGCCATCAGTGGATGGCAGCTGTACTAGTGTTTCTATTAACAATACTTCTTGCTTTGAGTCAGTACTTACATTTTATCCTAGAAGGGAAGGGAAAGCTCAGAAGGGTAGAGTGTTCTTAGTAAATGTTTAAAATCAAGACTTCAGGAAGTGAGTGAACTCATGATTCATCCTGGGTACTTTTCAAGTGGGCATGCTAGAATCTTCAGGGAGATCCCTAGAGCATTTTTGTAGTAATTCATAGAATGATAGAACCTCAGAACTAGACATTTTCTAGTTCAACCACTTAATTTTACATAGGAGAAAATTAGGACCAGAAATGGCAGATACTTTGCCAAGGTCACTTGGCTAGTTAGCAGCAGATCCAGAAGGACCCAGATTTCCTGACTGTTAATCCAACATTTTATCCATTATAACAAGTGATCTTCCTTCCTTCCTTCCTTCCTTTCTTCCTTCCTTCCTTCCTTCCTTTGGGAATCCAGTGATTCCCAAAGTGGGTGCCACCACCCCCTGGTGGGTGCTGCAGCGATCCAGGGGGGCAGTGATAGCCACCCTTTTTTTGTATTACATTCTATTCTGAGTTCAATAAATAGTTTCATAATTTCCAGGGGGCGCTAAGTAATATTTTTTCTGGAAAGGGGGAGGTAGGCCAAAAAAGTTTGGGAACCACTGCTTTAAACAAACCACCACCAAAACCAAATTCCCTTAAATGGTCAGCTTGGTAGCACAGTGGCTAGAGTGCCAGACCTGGAGCCTGTAGAGCTGGGTTCAAATCTGGCCTTAAATACCAACTAGCTGTGTGATTTGGGGCAAGTCATTTAAACTCAAATTCCTTGCCCTTGATACTTTTCTGTCTTAGAATTGATAAGACAGAAAGTGATATGGGTTTAAGGGGGGGGGGTGGGAATCATGTATGATGCTGGTCTTATGTATGAGTAAAATCTGTCCTGATCCCCAATGCCTAGGAAAGTCCTAGGACTAGGGGTTGGAGGAGATGGGATAAAAGCATAGTTCTAATAGAAAAAGTAGGAGACTTAGGATCAGAACATTTGGGTTTTAGAGCTGATTCCACTAGCTTTGTGACCTTGGGCAAATTATTTGACCTCTCTGACCTCAGTTCCCTCATCTGTTCAGTGGAGAGAGAATATTTTCCCTTCCTCCCCTCCTCTGAGATTGTTGTGGGGATCAAATGAGATGCTATTTATTAAATGCTTTGTAAAGCATATATATATATGTATATATGAAGCCATACATATACAGATTGTGTGTGTGTGTGTGTGTGTGTGTGTATGTGTAAATGTGAACCATCATTATTATCTCTGGAATAATGGCAGAACATTTTTTTTAAAAAACACATGTTCTGTCTTAGTATCTCTTATAAGCAGAAAAGTAGCAAGGGATGGGCAACTGGAATTAAGTGACTTGCCCAGGGTCACAAAGCTAGAAAGTATCTGAGGTCAGGTTTGAACCCAGGTCCTCACAACTTCAGATCTGGTACTCTGTCCTCCATATTACTTAACTGCCCCTTGAGAAAACTATTTTTAAATGGCTTGAAGTGACAGGCTATTAATGACAAGACTATAGCAGTAAATCTACAGTAACAAATCAGGGCTATGGAACTGAATCCAGCCTGTAGTCTATAAGGAAAAGTTTGATTTCATTGATGAGGGAACTCTTAGTATAGAAACTCCCTCCACCACTACATATTTGCAACCTATCTATACCTTCAATTTTAATTTAAATAAATGCTTTAAAATTTAAATAATTAATAAAAATCCATTTTTTCTCCCTCTCCTTGGGGGAGTGTGAGAAGAAACCCCTTGTTATAAACATGCATAGTCAAGAAAAACAAATTACCAGATTGGTCATCCCCTCTAGACATACATCTCATTTTACACCTTGATTCCATCACATTTTTGTCAGGAGATGAGTAGTGTGTTTTATCCATTATTATGTGTCTTGATTCTTTTAGAGAACTTTCTGGGACATGAAGAAGTTAAGTCTAGGTATCCTAGTTAGCATATATTGAAGGCATGTTTTAAACTCAGGACTTCCTGCTCTCAAGGCTGGACCTCTATCCACTGAGCCCTGCAACCCAACAAATTCACTCGAGAGGATGAAAAAGATCCATTTTCATAGAATGCATATTTTTGCTTGCATATGGACATAACTACTTCATCTCTGAATTGTGATGCATACATGTCAAGTATCCTACAGGGAGCCCTGAGGTTAGTTTCCAAATATGATCTGTCCCTGCACCCGGCTGATGAAAGAGATGAGTCCCAAAGACAATATAATTCTGATCTATGCAGACAGAATAACAAACAGAAAACCAAAGGCAGGTTTTGCTTGGGCTCCCTCTGGCTTATGGGAGTGAACTTTTACTGTTTTTCTTGGATGATTTTACCCTGGCATTTTCAGAAATAGCATGGTTGTTTGGGGGAGATTACAGGGCAATAGACACTTCCCAGACACTGGATTGTGTTTAGTCTCCTGACCAGTTGTTCACTCAGTTGGCTAGTTGTTTCTAAGGCATCAGGACTCAGTATTGCATCAGGAAAGACCACAGGGAAAATTGTGATCGAGTACAAAGACAACTTAGAATGGCTTCTAAAGGCAAACTGGAACAGTCAGATGATAATAATAATAAAAAAAGGATGTCGAGGCTACTGTATTAAGCTCATTCAAACATAGAGCAATGAATTCATTAGGAAGGCAAGCTTTATAAGACAGGCTGGCTTGAGTCTTAGGGCAACCACAGTCTTGGTTTAGCTTTCCACTTAAAAAAGAATATTGAAAACTCCTTGGAGAGTAAGTTTTTATTCCTAAAGATAGATCTTTTGTATTTGAACTGAAGAGGCTTCACCTGAAATTTAGAACTTCCCATATTGACTTTTCTTTCTAATCCAGACCTTCAAACCATCATTTAACATCATCTTCTATATTTCAAGCATTATTTACATAGCTCCTGGAAGTATCCAGGCTGATATCATCATAGACTTTTATACATGGGAGGGAGTCTATCAGCAAAGATTTGAAGCATCTAATCTTGCCCATCTTTCCCATTTTAGAGATGTGAAAAATGAGGCCACAGAGGCAAAAATGATTTTACCCAGGGTCACACAGACTTGTGATAGAGCTGGGACTACAACCAAAACCTATTAATTACTTTTCCCATTGTTCTTTCTACCACCCCAGTGCTCAAAGAATCATAAAATCACAGAAATTGAGGATTGAAGTGGACTTCAGTGCCATTTAATCACTGTATTTAGCAACACCTGATCATCTAGCCAAAGTTGGAAAACCTCTAATGATGGAGAAACCACTACCTCCTAAGGCAGCCCATTCTCCTTTTGGAGGGCTCTCATTTAGGAAATTTTCCTAAGCATCAAACTTAAATTGGTCTCTGTTACTTCCACTTGAATAATGAGTTCTAATCTAATCACTAATGATGGCCCTTTAAATACTTGAGCCAACTATTGTGTTCCCCACAATTTCAGGAAGAAAACATCTCCAGTACCTCAACTGATCCTTATATGTCACTGTCTTGAAAGAATCATGTGCTTCCTATATGTGAGATATTGAGGAGGTTTTTGGCACTGAGAATTTTGTTATTGTTTAAATCTTCTTTTTCCACTATTTAATATCTTACTAAATACATGTATAGATAATTCTTAACATTGGTTTTCTCAAATTTTGAGTTCTGAATTCTCTTCCTCCTTCCCTGAGACTGTAAGCAATTTGATACTGGTTATACATGCAAAACATATTCCCATATTAGCCATGTTGTGATAGAAGGAACATATAATAAAAAACCACAAAGAAAGTATAATGATTCCCTCAGTTCTTCTTCTGGAGGTGGATAGCATTTTCATCATAAGTCCTTCAGAATGATCTCAAATCATTGTATTGCTGAGAATAGCTAAATGCATTCACAATTGATCGTCATGTAATATTGCCATTATTTGTTCAATGTTCTTCTGATTCTGTTCACTTCATTTTGCATCAGCTCATGCAAGTCTTTCCATAGTTTTCTGAAATCCTCCTGTTCATCACTTATCGCAATAAGCATTGAGAATTTTAATGATGAAGGTTCAGATGAAGAACATACAAATAGGGAGAATAGAGACAGTGTGGTACAGTGACCGGAGTTCTGGTTAGGTTTAGGGAAACCTAGATTCAAGGCCAACTCATGTTATATACAGTCAATATAATCCTGAACCAGTCCCCTAACTTCTCAGTTTCCTCAGCAACTCAGCAACTGCAAAGAAGGTGCTGCCATTACACATTAGTAGAGGTAGCTTCCCTCACTGGAAATTCTAATGAAATTATCCATCTTATTCACCCCTCCTTTTTTCTCCCAATCCCCACCCTTATTTAAATAAAAATAGAAATAAAATAAAAGATGATGAGGATAAGGAGAAAGATATCAGGCATTAATCAGAAGAAATGTAGAAGCATCCACATTGGCTTTTCAAACTGGCAAAGGTTTAAAAAATGTTTTTTAACTTGTCCCCAAATACCCAAACATCCACAGAGATATCAAGGTTGCTACCACTTCCTTTACTTTCATTGCATCAGATATGCCATCAAATGGACAACAGAGATATGGGACAGGAAGCCTTGTGACTTCTTTAATTTCAAAAGTCTATGGGTCACATTTCTGGGTAGTGGCTGATGGATGCAGGAAAACAATCTTTTGTACTCAGCCGGTTTTGGAAGCTATTTCAGATCAACTGTACTAAAGAGCTATGATTATGGGGAGAGCAATAGTGTTTAATCTCAGCTGTGGCAGACCCAAAAGAGAATGCTAACTTGAGTCTGAGGAGACAGTCAGTGTGCTCACAGAGGTTCCTATAGAGGCAGCTACTAATAATCCTCCAGGTAGGGTCCATGGACTCTTTGGAGCTATCAGGGACTTTGTGTTCACCTAACATTTATCATTTTACAAATGGGGAAAAAGGCCCAGAGAGACATAAAATGACTTATCTAAAGTCACGAAATAAGTCGATGACAAAGGTACTACTTTTTGTATCCTGGTTTATTTTCATTTTATGAAGCTGTAGCTATCTCAGAGGTCATCTGATTCAACTTGTATTGAAATTAGAACTTCTATTACAATATCCCTAATAAATTCATTCAATCTCTGTCTGAAGACTTCTAATGAGGGGAAATCTATTACATTCTAACGTGGTCTTGCTCACTTAGGGCAACACTAATCAACCTCTTTTTTTAATGCCCCCATTAGTGATTTCTTGGGGGCAAGAATATAGGGGGGCTAGTTGTTCCTACAATTTTTTTAGTATAGGGCAACCATGATACTGTAAAAATACTCTGGCTTGCCCTATAAATAATTTGGTCAAATCAATGGGATAACAACTATTTTATAACAACTTCCACTGATGATGCTAAGGAAGTCATAAACATCCTAATATGGATTACTTTGTCAGGCTAGCATAAAAAGACCCCTGGGAAATAGAACACAGGGGATGGGTGAGTTTTGATGGGGATCTAACAGAGGAAAAGGTATAGGATGTGATGTATAGTAAAGGAAAGATAAGTCCAATTGCAATACCACAATGGTAACATAGTCAAAGGCATGTAAGTGGTACCTGAAGGTTATAGAAAGTGATGAGAAATGCTACTGTGCCAACTTTGTCTAACTCACATGTTATTTAGGGCTACATATGACTTAAATTTTTTTAACTAATGAGGCAATGGGTTGGCACCATAAGTAAACCCGTTAGCTTTATTGTGCTTATGACCATAGATTGTGCCTATCCAAAACCTCAACTGCCTGCCTCTCGTACATGATTCATTAGTTGAAAGGGTAATTTTGTAAAATACTGTGTATTTTGCATTGGAAAGATTACTGCCCTTGTAGTCATAGGACCTGAGTTCAAAATCTGGCTCTTCCACTTATTACCTGGGTTACTTTGGACAAGATATTTCTCCTGTCTGGGCTATAGTTTCTTCACCTGTAAAATGTTGGATTGGAAGACCTTTAAAATTACTTCCAGTTTTATATCTGATTTTATGACCCTCACAAATCTATCACCATCACTAATGGGAAAACAACTCAGAGCATGTCTTACCTATAATGAGCCACCAACAGCAGCATGTGTACTTGGTATGGAAAACAGTCGTTCTTGCTGAAATAGAAGGATGGAGATGGACCAGTTCATAGTAATTTTGGTGAAGGGAAGGGTTGTCCAGGGAAAGCTAAGGTTTGGAGGAGGAAAAGGAAGAAGCTAATGGAGAATTTTTAATCATAGGATCAGAAGTTTAGAACTGAAAGGGATTTTAGAAGTCATTTTTGGTTTTACAGATAAGGAAATTGAACCAGATTTGCCTACTGTCATATAGATAGTGTCTAAGACCAGATTCAAAGACAGGTCCTTCTTGATTTCAGGTATGATGCTTTATCCAACTGCTTTACCTAGCTGATAGGCAAGGTAGAAAACAAAAGAGCTAGAATTTGAACCCAGGCCCCTTGACTCCAAATTCAGAATTTTCCTCTTTATCACAGCATTCCCTCATTCAGAAGTGCTCTGGATAGAAGATCTCTTGAATTTTTTGCTTGCTTAATTAGAATTATGATTTTCTCTCCACAGAAGAAGCGAACTTTGAAGGGTTCCATTGAACTTTCCAGAATCAAATGTGTGGAGATTGTGAAGAGCGATATCAGCATCCCTTGCCACTATAAATATCCCTTCCAAGTAAGTCAAATAAGTCATAGAACAGCTGACCTCTCACTGATAGCACCACAGTGACTGGGCTCTATCATTAGAGAATGTAGACATAGAGATACGGACTCTGGTCTTTTTGTTGTTGTTATTTTTATTCAATCATTATCCAGTCATGTCCAACTCTTCATAACCCCATTTGGGATTTTCTTGGCAAAAATATTAGAATAGTTTGCCATTTCCTTCTTCAGCTGATTTTACAGAAGAGGAAGCTGAGGCAAGTAGCTTTAAGTGACTTGCCCAAGGTCACACAGTTAAGTATGTGAGACTGGATTTGAAGAAGATGAGTTTTCCCCCTCTAGGGTCCTGCACTCTGCCAACTAAGCCACCTAGAGCTGGATCTACTGGTGAGCTCCGTAGAAAAGGCTCTTAGATATCTGTGTTCTCTTTTTCATTGATGGACTACAAGTAACAAAGCCAGTTTCAATTTCAGAGATCACAGGCTAAATGTGGTTGAAGATGTTATCGCTATTACATCCAGAACTTTTTTTTACCTTTCTGTTGAAAGGGGTCCCTCTTTTGATGGAGTCCCAAGTTCCACAGTAGCAAATCAGGCAGTCCCTGGCCAATGATTCTGCAATGGAGAGGGTGCTATCATAGAAGTCATAGAACCTTGGAAATGTGACTTGCCCAAGGTCACACAGCTAAACTAGTAGCAGAACCCTAGGTTAATCTTGCTTCAGTATTACCGAGTGAAAAAGACTAGATTTCATAAGCAGCACATGTCTGCGTTTTATTCAGAGCTCCCATGTTAGGTCACCATCGTCTCCAACTGCCTCAAGGATCTCCCTTCTCCAATCCTTCCTTCTCATGGCTGCAAAGGGATGTTACTGTGACATGGGTCTGACTATACCACTGAACTGTTCACTAAGTACCAGTAGTTCCCTCTTACTTCTAGGATTAAATATAAACTTCTCTGCCTGACATTTAATGTCTTTTCATAGCTTAGCTCCAATTTACCTTTCTAGCCTTAAAATATATCCTATTTCTTTACATATTTTTCTGTCCAAGCAAACTGCCTTTCTCTCATGTCCTCATACATGACACTCCATTCCCTTCCTATGTCCTCTGCACAGGCTGTCTGCCCCTCTCTTCAAGCTCCCCATACTTGTAATGCATTCCTTTACCTCCACAGCTTAGAATCCTAGTTTTTTAAAATTATTTTTTCTATTGTGAACTTAGCAATCATTTGCAAATGAAAAGAAAAAGATATGAAGGACAGTCAGTTGATCCACAAGGATTTATTAAATGTGTCAGGCCCTATACTAAACGCTGTGGATAAGAAACAGCAAAAATAGACTCTGATGGGGGTAATTAGGTAGCACATTGGTTTGAGGGTCAGGCATAGAGAGGGGAGGTTCTGGGTTAAAATCTGTTCTCAGAAACTTCTTAGTTGTGTGACGCTGAGCAAGGCACTTAACCCCCATTGCCTAGAAGTCTTGGAACCAATACAAACAGATTGATTCTAAGATGGAAGTTAAGAGTTAAAAAAAAGAGACTTTCATCTCTATCAATAGAAAGATTATATAAGAAACTGGAAGAGAAAGATTATATAAGAAACTGTGAGTTTCTATTATGTAGGCTTTTTAAAAAAGAATAATAATAATCACTGAGTCCCCTTCTGTTCTTCTTTTTTCTTCTGTTTTTAAAAATATGGTTTATTGAGGCTTCTTTTTCCTCCTGTCTCTCCCTGCATGCTAATTCTTGCCTCCCTGCCCCCAGGAGAAGCCTTCTCTTCTGCCTTTGTTTGAGAATTCATGTCTGATTCTCTACTTCTAGTCTGGCACCTCTCTGCCCAGAGGTGGGAGTTATATTTCATCATCAGTTTTTTGAAGTCATAATTAATTCCTAATTTCTTTCAGAGCTCAGCTCAAATATAAGATTCTACATGAGGCCTCTCCTGATCACTTTACCTGCTACCAATCTCCCACCATCCCTTTGTACTTCTCTTATATGTATTTAATTAATACTTCTATGTATTTATAAATGCATATCTCCTTAAATACAACATAAACTCCTTGAGAATAGGGATTATTTCATTTTTATCTTCTTTTATCCCCAAATCCTATGTTTCTTACCATCCTCGCCTTTGCATTGAAGTCACCAAATACCAGAGTATATATTGATTTATTTTAGAAAATGTCATCAATTTTTTTTAGAATTCCTATACCACCTCCTTATCCTCAGTGACTATTATTGATGCATAAACTTCAATTAGTTTGAGAGTTGTCTTTTGCAAATTCTAATAATGAAAACTACAAGATGAGATAACAAGATATCCCATGCAATGAAATTTTTTGGTGCCTTTGAACCAGTTCACAACAGTCATTTATTAAATTTTCAATGTAAGCATTTATACTTTGGAAATAAGCAAATACTACAAATCAGGGTTTGATTTGTTGTACTGCTAATTGCCTAAAGTTAAGACATTTAAAAAAATGTTAATAATGCAGATTAAACTTAAAAGTGTGTTGTGTGGGAAGTCACTTGTTAAATGTGACAAATCCAACCTTGCAAGTCTGCTCTTTGCTTCTCTCAGGTGTCTTGGTGTCTTGTGAACCATGCTTTCATTTAGCAATATTTTTCCAAAGTAAAAGGGGGAAAATCATAATAAAAAAAGATATGGAGTTATGAAACAATTCAATCCTGACATACTTAAATAAGTAATTAGCATTGAAAAGAGGCAGTGAGGCAAGCAGAGAGAGAACTAACTGGACTCAACTTTAGGAAGATCTACGGTTATAACACATATTGGCTGTATGATCTTGAGCAAATAGCCTTACCTTTTAGTGTTCCAGGTAGCTTTGGAACACTGTCCTTTGCAGAGATGATACTGATCTATAATGGTTGAAGGAATTTCCTCAATGAGAGTTGCCTGGAACCATGAAATAGTAGGCCCACCCTTAAGCAGCTAGAGGAAATGGATATCTCACATGACATTGACGCAATTTTATATCAGAAATGAAGCCAACATAGTTTTATACAGAAGTTTAACCACTGTAAATTGATTGCCACAACAGAGGCAAAAAGAGCCCAGAAAGAGTCTTGGTTAGCACCTATTTTTCAAACAGAGAGATGGCAGCTACATGCAATACTGGTTTACAAGATAAATTCATTTGTAAAATCTCATGAAGGATAGTGATTGATTGTGAGCAGAATTATTCAATAAAGTAGCTTCTTTCCTGAAAGTGGAAAGTAAGACCAGGTTAAAGAAAGCTTGACTAAAGATTCTTTTAGCAAAATTATGTCAAGGGCATTTAATAAGAAAGATGGAAGAAAAAAAGTGGAAAATAGAAAGAAGCTATAATGACTACTATAACAAAATTTTCCCTCTAGCAAGGATAGTGGAGCCACTATATTTGGACCCTAACATCACAATCTCAAATGTGCTTATTGGAGAAGAAGAAATAGTAATAAAGAGAATGAAGACTAGGAAAGTATCTGCTTTTATATATACATATATACATATATATATATATATATATATATATGTACACACAAATTCTAGAAGACAATTGGGAGAGCATCGGGATACTGATATACAAGGAATCTAAAGGAGGGGAAGACACTGAGGACAAGAAAAAAACCTCAACTCTTATTAAGAACAAAAAAATGAAGACATATGAGAAACCATGAACCACTGTCTGACTTCTCAGTGCTTATCTGCCAACCTATACAAAATCTTTATGAAAATTATCTTTTAATGAATCAAGGACATCCTAGATGTGGGTATTTGTAGGGAATCATAAGGCTTTCAGAAGNTCTTTCTTTCTTTCTTTCTTTCTTTCTTTCTTTCTTTCTTTCTTTCTTTCTTTCTTTCTTTCTTTCTTTCTTTCTTTCTTTCTTTCTTTCTTTCTTATTATTATTTTTAATTCTTACCTTCCATCTTAGAATCAATACTGTGTATTGGTTTCAAGGCAGAAGAGTGGTAAGGGCTAGGCAATGGGGATTAAGTGACTTGCCCAAGGTCACACAGCTAGGAAGTGTCTGAGGCCAGATTCGAGCCCAGGACCTCCCATCTCTGGGCCTGGCTCTCAATTCACTGAGCCACCTAACTGCTCCCTACCAGCTGTCATTTTAAAAGAACTTGGAATTTTTGTGGCATTTTAGAGTTTCTGAACTCTTTTACATTCTTTATCTCATTTGAGCCTTACAATAGCCCTGTGAGATAAATACTAGTACTGTGATCACCCAAGTTTTACAGATGAGAAAATGAAGAAGAAGAATGGAGAAGTTAAGTGGCATTCCCAGTCAAAGGTAGGATTTTAAGCCAGGCCTGCCTGACTCCAAGTCCAGCAAACTAATCCCTTCATGATGATATCTCAGGATCCAAATGTTTTATCAATATAGTGCCAAACGCAAGAACAGAAGTTCTCAAAATTGCCTGAAGACCTCTGGGGTCCCTGGGACCTCTTCAGAGAGTCTACAAGGTCAAAACTATTTTCATAAAATAAGACATTTTAATTTAATTTAAGTTAATTTAAATTAAATTTCTAATATGGCAAATATTGATAGCTATTCCCCAATAAACAAAAGTTCTTTGAAGTCTTCAATAATTTTTTCTAAATCTTATCTATAACAAGTCTAAGTCAGAAGAGCAGTAAGTGTTAGGGAATTGGCATTAAGTATCTTGCTAGGGTCATACAGCTAGGAGGTTATCTCGGGTCATATTTGAACCCTGATCCTCCTAACTCCAGGCCTGGCTCTCTATCAAAAGTGCCCCCTTTCAATAATATTTTTTAAGAGTATAAAAGAATCCTGAGACTAAACAGTCTAAGGTACTGATCTAAAAAAACGGGCAAAATGTCACGAAGAAAAAAAAATCTTGTTGTCAGCCAACAGGTTTGTGTTACATTTACTAATTCTGCTGCATCTCTCCCACTGCAGGTGGTGCATGATAATTATCTCCTATATGTATTCGCTCCAGATCGAGAAAGTCGACAGAGATGGGTGTTGGCCCTTAAAGAAGGTAACCAAGCTCACATCTATGATTAAAATAATAAAAGCAGGAGAAAAAAAAAAAAAAGCTAGGTGGCTCAGTGGATTGAGAGCCAGGCCTAGACACAGAAGTTCCTGGGTTCAAATCTGTCATCAGACATTTCCTCGCTGTATGACCCTGGGAAAGTCACCTAATCCCAGTTGCCTAGCCCTTATCACTCTTGTGCCTTGGAGCC
The DNA here is from genome assembly GCF_016433145.1 of Gracilinanus agilis. Classification (NCBI taxonomy): domain Eukaryota; kingdom Metazoa; phylum Chordata; class Mammalia; order Didelphimorphia; family Didelphidae; genus Gracilinanus; species Gracilinanus agilis. The sequence continues at coordinate 383,814,995 of NC_058131.1, read as the reverse complement.
AGTACACAATAGTGTTGACTGTAAGACAGGAAATAAAGGTTTAAACACCATATGAGAGCTCTGTGATTTTTTTCAGTAAGGGAAACTTAATTTACCAACACAGATAGAATAATAACATAGAATAATAACATAGAATAATCTTAGAGATCAGCCTGTGGTCACACAGCTAGTGTCAGATGTAAAACTTGAACCCATGTCTTCTCGACAGTACATCCCAGCCCTTTAGCTTGGTCCCATGGCCTCTCTGAAGAACCAATTAAATAAGGTTCTATCAGGAATAAAGTACGTTCTTGCCTGAGATTACCTTATTTAATCACAACTTATTATACTCACAAGTTTTGCTGGAGAAGAACATATGATTTAGAGGCAGAAACTGAGCAGTGTTCTTTGACTTTGTTTTGTTGTTTATTTTCAAGAAAAATCTCTTTTACTTCTACTTCTATATAACTGTTGACTTTGACTTCTAACCATAGGAGATCTACAGTCATCCTCTTAGAATTGGGTTTTCTCAGACCACCTATAAATGCATTTATTAAGCTTGATTCTGAATGGGTGCTTGACAGATTTAAAACCAGATGGAAACAAAGCCATTCCTGACTATTGGGAGCTGCCAACAGAAATTAGATTAATAATATGTTAGAGGTGTAAAGGACCCTAGGAGATATCTGCCCCCTCATTTCATAGACAAGGAGACTGAAGCTGAAGGGATTGTCCCAATCTTAACTAAAGTTAGTCCTGGAATCGAGACTAGATAGCAGAGCTCCTAAGCCTATGGCTCTTTCACTGACAAATTCCCTAGATAACATCGATGTAATAGGGATCATAGGATCAGAGATTTAGAGCAGGTGTCAAACTCAAGACTAATAGACTACATACCTCCTAAAAAACTACCAACAGTGAATATCATTGGGAATGTTTAACAAAATACAACATAAATAATTTTAATTTATGGTTTTCTAATTCAACATCACCCAAAAAGGATGTTTCTATTTGAGTATGATATCACCATCCCTTCCTTTCATTTTACAAGTCAGGAAATTGAGGTCCACAGAGATTAAAAGACTTTCCAAGTTGGCCAAGTGAGTAAATAACAGAGCCAAGATTTGGATTCAGGTCCTCTGATTCCAGGGCAGCTATGTGAGATAGTGGATAGAGTACCAGTCCTGGAGTCAGGAAAACGTATGGTCCTGAGTTCACTTCTGACCCGAAATATTTCCTAGATGTATGATCTTGGACGAGTCACTTAATCCTGTTTACTCCAACTCCAGATCTGTAAAATTAGCTGGAGAAGGGAATGGCAAATCATTCTAGTATCTCTACCAAGAAAACCCCAAAGAGGGTCACAAAGAGTTAGATATGACTGAAAAATGTCTGAACAACAACAACAACCTCTAATTCCAAGTTCAATGATCTTGTTTTCCAACAATCCAGTGAGGTAGGCAGTGGAAGCAATATTATTTACATTTTACACATAAAGAAAACAATGATCTGAGAGATTAGGTGAAACATAATAAGTCTCTGAGTTGGAATTGGAACCCAGGCCTTTGGAGTCCAAGTTCAACATTTTTTTTGCAGTAAGCCAAAGTACTTGTTATTGTTAACCTTAGAAACTCAAGTCATTTCAATTGTCTTCAAAATAACTCAGCCACCTTTCTTTACCTAAATATTTGTCAAATTCTTTCAGAAACCAAAAATAACAACAGTTTGGTGCCAAAGTACCACCCCAATTTCTGGATGGATGGGAGGTGGAGATGCTGTGCCCAGACTGAAAAGCTTGCATCTGGCTGTGCTGAATATGATCCAACCAAGAATGGTAAGAATATCTACCCCCTTTGGGACCATTGTACTATCACACATATGGGGATGGTAAACTCTCTTCTCTGTCATTTCAGCAGGACCAGGTAGTTTCACACATTCACCCACCATCTTTGGGTGGACCAATGGTCATCCAATTTAGCAACCTATATCTTCTCATCTGTGGCAAATTTTGTTTAAGCCTTGAGGACTAAAAATGAAGAACAATCATCCATTTGAATAAGTGTAATGTGATATCTTAGTGAGACATCCTCATGCCCCACATTATTTTTTCCAGGTCTATTTATGTATTTGTTGACTCTACCATTAGAAGGGGAGCTCCTTGAGGATGGCAACTATCTTTTAAAAATCCTTACCTTCTGTCTTAGCATCAATACTAAGTATCAGTTCCAAGGCAGAAGAGAAGTACAGGCTGGGGCATTGGGGGTTAAGTGACTTGTCTAGGGTCAGATTTGAACACAGGTCCTCTAATCCTGGCTCTCTATCCACTGAGCAACCTAGCTATCCCATCAATTATTTTGACTTCTTCATATCCACAGCAATTAGCAAAGTGCCTGGCATATAACTATGTATCATTATCCCTTAATTAGTGCTTATTGATTGATTCCTTCTTCCTACCATTTTCTCTTTTACCCAAGCGAACTTTCTTCATGTTTGTGCTCTTAAAAATATCAGCATAAGGGTTGGAAAAGTACGAAATAATCTGCCATGCATGCCCCTTGCCTTACCATTTATGAGTGTTACTACAACCCCACACAATTTTGAGAATCTGTACTGCCACAGTATTCATCCCTATCCTGCACTTGAAAGAATGAGTACTGAACTCAATCCCACTTTCTTTCTCATCAGAATAACAGAATATGCCAATTTGGCACACTGATTTCAGAATGTTGCTGACCCCAGGGTCAGTATCTGGTGCTCTTCTACTTCTCTAGGAATTGGCTAATTTGTCCCTGTTGGGCTTATCTGAGTAAGAGGGCCCTTTAGCAATGAGCCATAGCATAAGATGAAAATTAAGTAAAGGATGGCAATCCTTCCTTAGGAAGGGGGTAAAATGTCACCTCTGCCCATGGGAGACTCATCTGCTAACTGTCTATATGACTGCAGGCAACTTACTTCCAACTCTGAACTTTAGTTGACTCATCTATAAAAAAGAGGAAGTTGACTTAGATCAATGATTTTTAATCTGGAGACTGGGAACTCTGAGGAGGGTCATAGATTTGGAGGTCTGTGAACTTGGATAGGAAAAAAAAATACATGTTTATTTTCTAATTTTAGCATTTCCTCCAATTATGAATTCTTTTTTAAAAACCCCATTATTTTGAAAACGAATCCATAGCTGTCACCAGACTGCCCAAGTTGTCCATGACACAAGGAAAGTTAAGTCCTACTCTTGAGCTCTAAGTGTCCTTTCAGCTGCAATACAATTAAATTCAAGGACATCAGATTTAGACACCTGACCATCCTAGGTTCAAAATCTAGCTCTGCCACTTACTACCTAGGTAACTCTAGGAATTCATTTGACCTCTCTGGGCTTCAATTTCCTCATCAATAAAATAAAGACAACAATTTAGGTCCCTGCCAGCCCCAAGTCTATGATCCTACCTATGAGTCAATGATCATCAATTCTACACACTTTTGAGACAGAGCACGATTTCTATGAAGAGGAATTTAGTTTAGAGAATAGAGAACTGAAAGCTTCACTGAAGGCATTTTGCTCTTATCAAGCTGTGTTCAGGTCTGGGTAAATCATGACTTATGGAGGACATTGATAAGTTTGGAGAATGTCCAGAAAAAGGTGGGTAGAGTGGTGAAAGGTCTTGAATTCCTGCTGTGTGAGAATCCATCGAAAGAAGTGGAAATGTTTAGTCTAGAAAATATTAGATAGCGAGAAGGAGAGAGGTTGGGAGAGAGAGAATGATAACTGTCTTTTAGTATTTGAAGAGCTATCATGTTAATCAAAAAGATTACATTTATTCTGTTTAGTCTCAAAGGGCATAACCAAGAGCAATGGTTGCAAAGTTATCAATTTAGACTCCATGTCAGGAAAAACTTCCTAATTGTCCAAAAGTAGAATGAACTACTTTGGAAGATGGTGGGTTTCCCCTTCCTGGAAGTCTTCATGCAGAGACTGGCCAAGCACTTGTTTAGCATATTACAATGAGGATTCCTTCCATGTGAGAGTTGGGCTTGATGGCTACTTGAGGTCCTTTCCAGTTCTCCTTTATGATGGTTTTGAGATTCTTTACAAGGCATCTTACTAGATGATGTTAGGGAAAGAAAGGCAAAAAGAAAGATTTCTCCTTCTCCTGGGCCCAGAGGGGAAGGGATGCAACATGTACATAGATAAGCATCATATAAGGTAATTTAGGGGCAGGGATAACACTTCTGGGAGAAGATGGCAGATAAGCTATGGATTCCTAGAGGTGATAAATAGGAAATGCACTCTAAGCATGGTGGAAACATGTTGGAAAGCACAGGAAAGATGATGGATAAGAGGTGGCCAGTTTAATTGGAATGTATTCTCTGTGTGTGTGTGTGTGTGTGTGTGTGTGTGTGAAGAGGAGCAACATTATGTGTCTAAAAAAGGCTAAAGGTAGAATATGGAAAACTTAAATTGCCAGGCTAAGGGAATTTCCATTTTATCCTGAAGGCATTAAGGAGCTTATCAAGATTTTTTGAACAAGGAAGTTACACAGTTAGACCTGAGCATTATGAATATGAATTTAGTCAATCTGTGAAAGGTGGATAGGAGAGGGAGAAGGGAAGAAACTAGAATCATGGAGACTAATTAAGAGGCTATTATAATAGCCTAGGTGACTGGTGATGAGGGTCCAAACCAAGGTGGTGGCTAAATCAATAGGAAGAAGGGTGTAGATATTCGAGTTATTGTGAGATTGAATCAACCAGACTTCTTAGTTAATTGTGACTGGACATAGAGTCGGGGTGCAGGGGATGAAAAGGAAAGAGTTAAAAATGACTCAGAGTTTCTGAACTTGGGTGACTGGGAAAATGTCAACACCCTCAATAGAAATAAAGAAGTTTGAAGGAGGGGTGGGTTTAGGGGAAAATATAATAAATTCTCTTTTGGATATGATGAGTTTGAGGTGCTAGAAAGATATCTAGGTGATGCTATCTAGCAGACAAATGCAATAAAAAGATAAGGTCTGCATGTATAGATTTACAGTTCATGTGTACAGGGATAGTATTTGAAGTCATGAGAGTGGATAAGATGGCCAAGGAGGAGATAGTATAGAAAGTAAACAGAAGAGGGGGACACCCACACTTGGGGGACAGGAAGAATGATGAGTAAGTAAAGAGGATGGAGGAGAGACAGCATTGTTATGGAAGCCAAGTGTATCTGGTTACTAAGGAGGAGGTGAACAACAGTTCAAAAGCTGAAGAGAGGTCAAAGAGAAAAGAGGATGGAGAAAAGGTCATCAGATTAGTAATGAAAAGATGATTTGTGACCTTGAAGGATCAGAAAACAGATTGCAATATTTTGAGAAGAGCTCAGTAGGTAAGGAAGTGGAGGCAGTAAATATACAAATGTATCATTGGCAGGAACTTCCAGATTGATGTGATCACAGAGTCTTTTGAGTATTTAAGAGTAAGAACTTATTACTGGTTGATTGTCTGAATATCCCTACCATAGTGTCCATCTTATGGCAATCATGCAGCTAGAGAAACGAGTAACCTGTTATTAATGGGCAAGTCTCCCAACCAAGAGAGTGAATGTTCCTTATGATCCTGGAAAAAGACACCCCACTGAATAATTTCCATACCAGCCTTCATACACTGTTCTTGCCTGTGTGAAAACTCATGAAATCCCCAGTGCCATGTGACTGAGCACCATGTTGCTTCTGCTTCATGGTCAGAGAAACTGAGAGGTGGTAACTAAAGGCAGGAAAACAAAGAAGCCAGGATGGCCTGGGCTGGAGCCACCTGTTTCCCACCCACCCCACCCCTCACCTCTGGACAGCAACTCTTCTGACTCCCTAATCATTTTCAGAAGTCATAGAAAAATAGAAATGGAATTCAAGGAAGAAAACTGAGGGGTCCAAGGCTCCTAGGTCTTAGAACTAAGGGGAACTTTAGTGGCCACTGAAGCCTAGATGGGATGTGACTTGACCAAAGTCACAAAGGTACCTCCGGAGCCTAGAAAGTATTTAAACCTAGATCCACTGGCTCCATTATATCATGCTATAAAATATCACTATCTGTGACAAGTATATTTTCTGCCTTAAGATTTCCAGAGATGTAAAACTCACCACTACATGGGATTTTATTCCATTTTATTCTCCTGGAAATCATAATAAAGTTTTTTTGTTTCCTTGTTTTGAGCTAAAACCTGTCTTTCATGTTTTTCTTTTGGTACTAGTTTTTTTTTTTAAGAACTACACAGAGGTCTATGACTTTGTCCCCATGACATTCCATCCAATATTTGGAGCCCGCTTTTATATTTAGTACATTCATTTCAGTGTAATACAATGTAATAATAATAATAATAATAGCTCACATTTACATAGCTAAGTGGCATGATGGATAGAGATCTAAGCTTCCTGACTTCAATTCTGGTCTCAAATGCAAGCTGTGTGGCCCTGGGCAAATCACACTTAACCCTGTTTGCCTCAATTTTCTCATCCGTAAAATGAGTTGGGGGAAGAAAAGGCAAACTGCTCCAGTATCTTTGCCAAGAAAATTCCTGGGGGGGCTGGGGTTGCAGCTGGGTAGCTCAGTGGATTGAGAGCCAGGCCTAGAGAAGGGAGGTCCTAGGTTCAAATATGACCTCAGACTCTTCCCAGCTGTGTGACCCTGGGCAAGTCACTTGCCCCCCATTGCCTACCCTTACCACTCTTCCACCTATAAGCCAATACACAGTATTGACTCCAAGAAGGTAAGGGTTCAAAAAAAAAACAAAACTCCTAGGCACAACTAAAAATGACTGAACAAAAAGGCCTACGAAGTTGAATTATCTTACTTAATCCTCCTAATAACTTTATGAAGTCAGTGCTATATCACTAGTGACAGAGTATCAGAGTAGAAAGAACACTGATTCTGAAGTCAAATTCCCCATTTGACATTTATGACCTGTACCTCCTTGGGCCAGACATTTAACCTTCTCAAGCCTCAACTTTCTCATTTGTAAAATAGAGGTAGGGATGGAATAAGTAGCTCTTGAGGTCTCTTCTATCTTTAGGTCTATTATTCTATGCTCTCCATTTTACACATGAGGAAATTGAGGCTCAGTTTTCTACATGGCTTGCCCAGGGTTCCATAAAGAGTGTCTAAATCAAGATTTTACTTCAGAACTTCCTGACCCCAAGTAATGCAATGCAATTCAATAATATTCAACGGCATCTATAAGGATTTGTGCTGGGGCACTGTCCTCTCCCCAATCTTCTCTTCTCCGTGTTAAACATCTCCAATTCCTTCAGCCAATGGCATGGTATGATTTCATGTTTTCTCCCCAACACTAGAATGAACCTGAGCATCTCTAGATACCGAGAACTCGGACAAAGAAGAGAAGTAAGGAGAAATGTTAGTAATGAAGAAAGGAGAAGAAAAAGATGGAAAGCTAATATGTGGGTGCTTAGAAGCCACAGCCTGTGGATCTGGCCCTTAAAAAAAAATAAAACCTAATAGCAACCCACCTTATCCACCCCCAGTTCAAGCCTGTTCAGAAATGATGTGCAGGAGGTGACAAGGAGCCAACAGCAGTGTCAGGAAATCAGTGATTCACTAGTTCCCCTGAGTCACTGATTCCCACTTTTAGACTATAATTCTTCATCATTATATAATATAAAGAGCAAATTACCTATTCTGCCTTGCGAATTAGCACATGTCCACGTGCTTTAGTCTCAAATGAAATAAGTCATTCATCTCCCCTGCTTCTCTTGCCTTAGATTTCCCAAGGAATCTAGGGGTGAGAAAGCTAAAATACTGGCTTCCAGCAATGGTTTGCATTCTTAGCCAAATAAAGTGGGGTTCAGCAGGAAGAGAGAGCTGGGTATGGCAAGCACACATGTGAGCAGAGGAGAGATGACAGACTGCTTGAAAACACTGGTGGGCCCCCAAGTTGAGAATAGCTGAACACAAAGACTTCAGACAATTGATTTTTTTTTCACTATTATCCTTCTGTACTCTACGGTGCCCTTTTTCCGTGAAAAGCCCCCACATCCCTTGGGTGTTTGCCTCTGGGGTTTGCCCAATTTGCTTTTATGTTTATTTTGTTTTTCTGGTTGTTCATTTCAGCTTCAAAGAAGCCTCTTCCTCCCACTCCCGAAGACAACCGGGTAAGTAAAGCCTTAGGGTTCTTGCTATGGTTTGACACTTTAGGTGACAGGTCACCCCAAGACTTTGGATTCATGTTTTCTTTCTCTACTCCCTTTTTTGGGAAAATAACTAAAAGTTGTAATAGGCCTCAACTCAACTCAGGTCATTTGAGTGGATTTCTTGGGTTCATATGATTTCATTTTGTGATCCAGCATGGAATCATTCACTATTAAGGTCCTCTGGGAACACATTTAGTTTGGGTATCTACAAGACATCTTTGAGAGTTAAGCTATAAGGGACTGGATACTTTTCATTTGTTGCCTTTTTTTCCCCATTTATTTCTGGGTGGGTTTTCTCTTCCCAATTCATCTGTAAATTCCTCAAGAATTTAATAAAAAGAATATTGGACTAGAATCAGAAGACTTAATTTTGAAGCCTATCCCCATCACTTAATTTGCTGTGCAACTCTGGGCAAACCCTTTAGCCAATCTGGGCCTCAATTTCCTCATCTGCAAAATGGCAGTAATACTTTACCTACTTACTTTACAGTAACAATCAAATAAAAATAATTAATGAAAAACAATTCTGTTATTATACCCAGCTTTACAGGCTGATTATGATCATCAAATTAGTTTAGTTGTTAAAGCCTCACTTAACTGTATGCTTAACACTGAACAGATAATATTATTCTCTTATATTCGCAACACACAAATTCAATTCATTTGTTGCTGGTAATTCTGACACAGATTCTCTCCCATTCTGTTCCCAAGCTCATCCTTCAGCATCAGGCCTATGTTGCTTGTCATTTATCATTTGATTGGGGGAAGTCCAGTTCCACAGGTAAAAGACATGGTCTAAATTCCTGAGGAGTTTACAGTTGAGATGGGAAGAGAAAATCTACCCAGAAACAAGTGGGCAACAATAAAAAAGGCAACAAATAAAAAGTACCCAGTCCCTTATAATTTAACTCCCGAAGGTGATGTAAATCTCTCAAACTCAACATGTCCCCAGAAGAACTTAGTATCTTTCTCCCAAGCCCTACCCTCTTCCCAACTAACTTATTACAGTCAAAGGTATCACCGTCTGCTCAGTTACCCAAGATTTCGACCTCAGTAGCATTCTCAGCTCCTTACCCTCACCCACCATATCTAATTCATCACTAAATCATGTCATTGTACCTTCACAGCATCTCTCACAGAGGTCCCCTACGCTTTACTCAGAGCAATTGCTCTAACTCATATCTCTTGCTCAGAATGCTGAAAGTGTCTTTTGACTAGTCTCCCCGTTCCAATCCATCTATTTAGCTGCCCAAACTATTTTCTTAAAATGCAGGTTAGGCTATGCCCTTATTCAGTAAACTCTAGTGGCTCCCTGTTACCTCCAGGATCAAATATAAAATCCATTTGCATGGTGTTTAAAAGCTTTCTAGAATCTGAAACCTGTCTTTCTTCCTACCTTTCCAGTCTTCGTATACTCTCATTCCTGAACTCTGGCTAACTAGCTTACTTGCTCTTTCTCCAACATCATACTCCTTTTCCCCATCTGTATGCCTTTGAATTGGCTGCTCTCTCATGCCTGTAATGCTTTCCCTTCTCATCACTGCCACCTACTTTTCTTGTCTTTCTCCAAGAATCAGCCCAAATTCCATCCAGAAGAGGTAGCTTTTCCCAGGTCTCTCCCTCCAACCCTCAGATACTCCTGCTTCCCCCTCTGAGATTACCTTCCGTCTACTTTATATATCTTGTATATGCCTAATTATTCACATGTTGTCTGCCCTATTAGATGATGAGCTCATTGGGGACTGATTATGCCTTTCTTCATATCCTCAGAATTTAGCACAATGGCAGACATATAAGAAACTCTTTAAAAATGATTTTTGACGTATTTTTGACATTTTGATGTATATGATGATGCAAAAAAACATACGCCAAATTTTTTCTTCTTTTTTTTAAACCATTGCTTTCCATCTTAGAATCAATACTGTATGTTGGTTCCAAGGAATAAGAGTGATAAGGGCTAAGTAATTGGGGTTAAGTGACTTATGGCCAGGGTCACACAGCTAGGAAGTATCTGAGGTAAGATTTGAACCCAGTACCTCTCATCACCCACACCAAAGCTAAGTTTCTTGATATAGCCTTGTTGTAGGTCTTTCCTCACTGAGGACAGTAAAGATGCTTGTAATCCCAGATATCTTCTCTAACACCACATGGAGAATTCTTCCTCCATTGTTTCAGCTCCAGTTGATTCTGCTTCCTTATGCTTCCTGAGGCAAGAGGAGCTCTCTGCCCATTTCTCTCTAGGCAGAAGAGTGACATTACAAAATTGGCATGTCCCCAGGGGAACAAACCCTGAATCACTGCACTCAGAGTATGAGCCCATATCCTTGGCAAGAACTGTACTGAAGTTATTCTGGAAAATTGTTATCTACTCCGTTCTTTAAATGCCACATAGAAAGTTTCACACCTTCTTGGCAACACATTGCAGAGACTCTCCACCCCCACCTTGGTCTGGTACAGTGGAAAAAAAAATGGATTTAGAGTCAGAACACCTAGATTCAAATCCTTGCTCTTCCACTTGCTGCTTTGGCAAAACACTTCATTCTCTGGGACTCAATTTCCTTATATGTTAAAAAAAAAAAAACAACCCTGCTTTTGCTCTTATACCTTCAGACATTTCTTGTAAGAATTTTTTCAAGAACAACTGCCACATAGTCTGACCACAGGAGTTTGGAATCATAGCTAAATAACAGTGTTAGAATAGATGATCTGTAAAGCTCCATTCGGCTCTGATAGCATATCTTTCCCCTTCACTCTTTCCCTTCTTTTCCCCACCTCCTTCTTTTCCCTCGTCTCTTCCTCTTCCTTTCTTTCTCTTCCTCCTGGCTTCCCTTCTTTTAGTCATTTTCATTATCTCTTCCACTTTGAACACTAGAATCAGTGTCTCTCTACACCTTTCTCTTCTCTGTTCTACCTGTTAATTGAAGATCTGGTTAGCATTTCTGGTGTTTAAATACCCACACATAATAATCTTCTGAGTTAAAAAAAATTGTCACTTTTTCTATGGGAAATACTGTAATCAGTATTAAAAATTAAGAATTGCCAAATGTGATCAGGGAACATGGTGTCAGGATACAACGTAATGATCTTGCCTTTCAATTTGTCAGCAATTTGGCTTCATGTAAATAAATGTTTCAGCACATCCGGTCAGTTCTCAATGCTCTCTACTAAGAGAAAACAATAATAATAGGGAGAGAGAAAGGAAGATCACCTCAAATACCCTTATCTCATTTTGGTAGGTTGTTTTAACCTCCTCCCCACCTAAACTCCTTCACTTATTCTGCCACCCAAATGGCAAACATGGCTAGTTTGATTTATTCCTCAATATAAACTTTTTGTTTTGCCTCCCTTTCTTGGTCCTAATGTGTCTCATTTTAAAAAAGTCATTCTAAGGGAGTGCATTGGTGAACTGAACAAAAGACAGTGTACAAGAAAGAGAAGCAATCAGAGTGATACAACTAGAAAATATCTTAGAACTTAGCATATTAGGAGTGAGAGGATCTTAGAATGGGCAGCTAGATGGTGAAATGGATAAAGCACCACACTTGGAGTCAGGAAGACCCAAGTTCAAATCCAGACTCAGATACTTAGTAGCTGTATGACCTTTGGCGAGTTGTTTAATCCTATTTGCCTTAGTTTCCTCATCGGTAAAATGAGTTGGAGAAAGAAATTGGTAAATCACTCCTGTATCTTTGCCAAGAAAACACAAAATGGTGTCAGGAAGAGTCAGACAGAACTGAAATTGAGTGAATAACAACAAAATGAAGATAAAAACAGAAACTTTAGAACACAATGTTGGAACTAGGAAGAATCTTAAAATAGAAGGTCATGGCCAATGTGTGAATTTGTTTTGACTATATTTTTTTGTTACCAGGATTTACCACCCCCACTTTTTTCCTATTCCAATGAGTGATAGATAAAAGAGAGAAAGGTAATGCTCAATAATTGAAAAAAAGATAAAAAAAAAAATAAAGAAAAAAACCTTTGGAGGAGGAGGGCCCTGAGAAAAAGACTATAAACCACTAGTGCTAACAGGAGCTTTAGGATCATAGAATTCCAGATTTTGTTCTGGAAGAGACCTTGAAGGTCATCTAGTTCCCTTCATTTTATAGTTGAGGAAGTAGAGATCTAGAGAGGTTGAGTGATTCATCTAAGGTTTAATTGTTCAATTGTCCAATCTTGTCTGATTCTTCATGACTCCTGGACCATAGCATACCAGGCCCTTCTATCCTTTACCATCTCTCGAAGTCTGTCCAAACTCATCTTCATTGTTTTCATGACACTGTCTATCCATCTCATCTTCTGCCATTTACTTCTTCTTTTACCTTCAGTCTTTCCCATCAAGGTCTTTTCCAATGGGTCCTGTCTGCTCATTATGTGGCCAAAGTATTTAAGCTCCAGCTTCATTATTTGACCTTCCAGTGAATAGTCTGAATTAATGTCTTTAAGTATTGACTGAAAACCATAGCTTTGGCCATATGCATATATATACATACATATTTATATTTATATATAATTACTCAAGTTAAACAGGTAGTAATTGACAGAGTTGAGATTTAAACCTGGATCCTCAGACTTCAGTATCCATGCAACCTTTCCACTGGGTCTTGATGGCTTAAGACAGAACAGAGGATGTCATATCTGGAAGAGGGTCTTAGAACATTTTTACAAGCCTTCCTTTACAAGACCTTTACAAGGTCTCTCTGAAACTATCTGCCTCACCATTTCCTGCAGCATATTAGGATTCCATGACATTCATGTACCACAATTTGTTCTGCCATTCCCCAATTGATGGGGTTCCTCTCACTTTCCCATTCTTGGCCAGCATAAGTGTGACTATAAATGTTTTTGTACGTATAAGTCTTTTTCTTCTTTCTCTGATTTTTCTGGGGTCTAGACCTGGGAGCAATATTATCCACAGTTTCATAGCTTTGGGGCCATAAGAACATAGACTGTTAAAGCTAGAAGTTGCCTTAGAACGGAGTTGTCAAATTTGAGGGTTTCATGCAAGCCTGCTAACTCCCTAGTGTGGCCCAGTCATGTTAAAGTGTAATTGGGAAATGTTTAAAAAAATAAGTAAAAATACAACACTACATACATGCTGTTAAATTTGTGGTTTTCTAAGTCAATTCAGCAGCCCACAAAGATGTTACTATTTGAGTTTAACACCATATCTTTCATTTTCTTTTTTTCATTTGTAAAATGAAACTTTAGAACGTCCTTAGAGCTGACAGAATGTGGACTTTGATAGCTGGATGTAACCTGAGAAAATCCAATATAGGACAGGAAGAACCTTAGAACATATAGAAGAGCATTAGAGTTAGAAAGGACCTTGCAGCATTGCCCATTAGGGTTAGATGAGACCTCAAAGTAAACTGTCAGAGCTGATAGGCATCTTAGAACATAGACTATTAGAGCTTCAAAGAACTTTTAAGACCATTTAGACTAACTCTACCATTTTACAATTGAAGAAATTTAGGCCCAGAGAGAAGAGAAGTGTTTTGCCCAAAGACACATGGTTAATTAGGGGTACTGCCAATACTGAGACCCACTTCTTACTCCTACTCTTATGCCTTTTTTTCTGCCCAAATAACCTCATTTTTAAAAAAAAGCAAGGAGCACGGATAAATGACAAAGGGAATCAACAATTCACTGAATGCTCTAGAATTGAACATATAGCTTTCTAGAAAGCATGATGTTTTAGAGACAATAAACATGACTTGGTTCATAGTCCAGCATAGACTCACAAGCATATAACTGCCTGGAATTCACTGTTAGCATGACTCATTGAGAAGGGTGGCAAGCTCCAGTCATTCCACTGGTAGATGTGGGGTACTATCCTGAGCCTCCTGCTACTTTCAACCCTGATGTCTTTAAGGATACCTCTCTTATTATTCCTTACTTGCCACTTTCATTTTTTTGTTCAAATCCCATGCTGTTGGCCACCAATTCCTTTGCTGTCATTTGCTACCACCCGCCCTTCCACGGGGGTTTTCGAATCCAGACCCACTGTGGAAAAGGGCACAGGTTTCCAAGTTACTCCCTACCCTGGTCTCTATTTCCTTTAGGTTTTCATTGTTAGTCATTTCCAGTATCATGTTTTCACAAACTAGTCACTCAAGGTTTTGAGTCAGGAGTTTTAAATAACAAACAGGGAAAAGTTTTAAAATATAAATCATTTTGATTTACAAATATTTAATTCCCAATTTAATGCCAAGTTCTGAATGACCATAGATAGAATGCTGCTTTTTCTCTCAAGGAGATTTTAATCTGATGCAGAGGAAAGGCATGTTTACAGAAAAACTAAGATAAAGAAGGAGAGCAAGATCAGTGAAAAGGAGAAGTCCAGACAAAGTACTGAGAGGAATCTGAAGTAGACATCTTGTTAGTCTGTATGCAGCTAGGGATGGCTTCATTGAAGAATTGGCTATTGAATTTATCCACAAAGACTGGAGAGACTTCAATTTATGGAGAGAGAAGTGAAATCCATCCCAAGCTGGAAGAGAGGAAGCTTGAGGAAAGGTATACAGACAGAAAGAGTTTTTGTCTTAGCTCCTGTCTTTCTCTTTTTCATTTTTGTACCTGGAATGAGCCCTGCCCAAGTTTTTATTTTTATTTTACATTTTTTAGTCTTCAGATTTTCTGTAGATTCAAATCCCCTCACCTCTTTTGTTTTCTTTTTAATTTAATTTAATTTTCATCTCTAAATTCATTCTCTCCAACTTATGACAAGAATGTTCCAGAGAAAGAACTGTTGGAGTTAGAAAGCAGATGAAAGCATATGATTTTTTAGTTGTTTATTTGGGTTTATGTTTTAAGGTTTTGTTTTTTTAAAGATTACTCACTTACAAAAATAAACACTATGGAAATACGTTTTGGATGATAATACATGTGTTACCCAGATCATATTGCTTGCCATTTCTTGCAAAAGGAAGGAAAGGGAGGAAAGGAATTAATTTGAATCATATAACTTCAGAAAAGTTATGTGGAAATTTGTGAATTATGTAGAAAAATGTAATTGGTCCAAAAATTAAATTAATAAATTGCAAAATTAATAAATAAAATATCACAAACAATAAATCATTTCCCTCTCACCTTCTCCTCCCCCCCCCCATTGAGAATTGAGAAAAGCAAAACCTGTTACAAATATACCTATCTCCTCTTTCCTTTGAATGGAGATGGAGAATACTGGAAATCCCCATGTGGTCTGCTACAGACCCTAATATGGAATTAAGCATGTTAAATGGGAACCCACAAAACCTAAGTATGGTTTGTTTCCGTCTTAGGTGTTGGACATGATGATTTCCAGTACTGAGGTTCTATGACCTTAGAGAAAACTCCATACTGATATGGCAGCCTCAATATCCTATTCCTTCCAACAGAAAAGTAAAAAGCCAATTACCCTCAAAGTGACCTTTGGTCTTGACTATGATATTAAGTCAACCAGAGCTTTTGCAGATGGTCTTAGCTGACATCCAAATGTACAAAGTTCATTATTCTCATATTATCAGAAGATGGGTCTAAATTCTAATTCAGCGACTAAGTGACCTCATTCAAAATTTGATCCTCTTAACCCTATCTTTATTTTGTTCTGTCTCCTGACAGAGGTCATTGAGAGAGCCTGAAGAAATCCTAGTCATTGCCCTATATGACTACAACACAAATGATCCCCAGGAGCTCACCCTACAAAGCAATGAAGAATATTACTTGCTCGACAGTTCAGAGATCCATTGGTGGAGAGTCCAAGATAAGAATGGGTAGAGTATTTTTCGATCAGATTTCTTAGTCTTGAAATGGTGGGAGGGGAAGATGGAACACTTCCTCTAATCCCACTAATTCTGATTACCATTTTGGATTTAGAGAAGAAGAGGGGAAGGAGAAGAAAGTTGAGGAGAAAGGGGAAAACAAAGGAGAAAGCTAAGAAAGCAGAGTCTTAACTAGGGTGGGATGACTGAAAGTTTATCCAGAAAATTGAAAGGGAACTGACCTAATTTCATCTTTCATCTCAGCAGCATTAAAAACTCATATAGTGTCCTAAATATCCCAAGGTATGTTTTCTTATCAGTCATCAGCCTATCAGCAGCCTAAAAACCTTTCAATGTTCCATCCTGCATCTTTTCTGCTAACCCCACCAGAGAAGAGTTTCTTCTACCTTTACTTGCCTCAAGTGCAAATATGGCTAGTTATGGCTCTGCAAGAAGGGAAGAAGTTTGTTTCTTTCTCAGAAGTAGGAAAGCCCACCTTTAGTTGGCCCCTGACAAGACTGAAAGTCCCCTAGGTTTTTCCATTGACATCCACGACTTGGGGGTTTGAAACTCAAAACAACCTTATCTGACACTGGTTATATATGTGGGCATGGTGGAGGGTACACCATGCAGAGGGATATTTATTCTGGTGGGAAGAAAAAGAATGGTGTACTGAATAAACCAGTGTGAACTTCTAATGTAATTAATTATCCAGGATGTTCTTCTGCTAATTAATGTCTTCTTCTGAGGCTGAGGCTTCATAGCATGGAGATGACAGTTCTTGAAAATAATGCCTCAACAACTCAATCATAAGTGATGAGAGGTTTTTACCAAGCTAGAAAGACTTAGAAAACAGGCCAGATAAATAAATTCTGTGTTGGTCATCTGATTAACGTAGATACATGAAGAGAAGTTCATAACGTCCATAACATGTCAGCTTCAGAATCCTTGGTGCCCTTATGCTATTGATTGGAATAGAGAGGCCCTGGGAGGGTCCTATGAGCCTGACAGTCTGCTAGTTCTGGGGATGTCTAATGTTCCATGAAAGAAGAGAACAGGAGACCTGGGGGTGGCCCTCTCCCTCTCTCACCCTAACCACTTCCAGTGATTATGATTATGATCCATTCATGTGCCTGCCTATCCTGTGCAACCAGAGTTTGCCATAGAGAATGCTCGGGGGTGGTTCCCTCAACTTCTTTTAACATTGCAACGATAAGAAAAAGATACAATGGTTATCCAGACATTATTAGAACATTGATATTAAAATACTGGAAAATTTCATGTGAATCCTTCTCTTAAATATAAATAAATGACTAAAATTTGAATGAATTTGAGGGTGTGCGTAATTCAGAATTTAGCTCCTAGCTGACTTATATACCAAGTGCTGAATAATATGCATTTGTCTAAACTGTGATTATTCTAGACTTTTGTGGAGCTAAAATGGGCATTAGAGGTCACTGAATAAAAGTACCTTATTTTATAGATAAGGAAACTGAGAACCAGAGATCTGCACAAGATCACATTATTGGTGCAAAAGACCTCAAAACCAGATCTCCTGACTCTTCACTGAGTGTTTATTCTTTGCTTCTTAAACCTTTCTTCAGACTTCTAGATGAGACAGTCTGTGCATGATCACTAGAAGCAGTGCCACATGGGGAAAGAACAGGGGAGCTGGTGTCCAAAGGTCTGAGGTCAAGACTCTGCGGATACCAGCCACTTCACTATTTAAAGACTTGGAGCCTCAATTTCCTCATCTGTCTAATGGGGATAATAATCATGGCCAGATTGGCTTCATTAACTATTTAAAAGCCTACCAGTTGGTAGCTTTTGTGAATAACTGCTGTACCCTTAAATTGTTAATGAGGCCAGCTTGATACCATCTGTTTTGCTATAATTTGGACATTTGGTTGAAATACTTTATTGTGCTACAAGTATTCTTTGGTTCTGTCAAGGGGTTCAAGTAGAGGAAAATTGACATAAAAAGTTATTTGTACAAAATGGCAAATTCTTATTTATGTTTGTTTTAAGTTTTGGGAATGACTATCATCTTGTCTTTTTACTTTAGTTGGCTCTGTTATTGTTGCCAAATCTGATCCTGTTGCCAATTTTAAAAAAATATATTCATGATATTCTATGATATGTTACCAAAATCAAGTGCCACAAGTCTGTTCTCCTGCATTGCAATTGATAGCACTGGTCATTTAAGGTCTACTTTTTTCAGCAAAGTCAGCATCAAATATATATTCAATGGAGTATAATCTACTATTTGTTGCAAACATAGAGAAGGAAGGGAAGAAGGATTTATTTAGTACCTATTACATTCTAGTCACTGTGCTAAGACCTTTTATAAATATTATCTCATTTGATCCTCACAACAACTTTGGGAGGTAGGTGTTATTATCATCTCTCTTTTACAGTTAGGGAAACTGAGATAAAGAAAGGTTACAGGGCTTACTCAGGGCCATACAGCTAGTATGTGCCTGAGGCCAGATATGAACTCAGATTCTCATGGCTTTGGGCCCAATACTCCATCCACTGCACTGCCTGGTGCCTGGTAGGATTCATTTGTTGGGGTACGGGGCAGAGGGGGTAGACTATATGAGACCCTCTAAAGTTCCTTCCAACTCCAATGTTTTGACTCTGCAGGGATGGAAGGCAAAAATATACCAATATAAGCTTATGAGCCCTGTCTAACATGAAATCCCTCTACTTGCATAGATGATTCCATTATATCCTGTCTTCCCCCAACAGATTGCCCCTTCTGTCATCTCCACACTGTAAATTATCTTCAATCTCTTTCTGTCTCCTGGTTCCTTCCCTATACTGCCTACAGACATGGCTGGGTCTTCCTCACCCTCCAAAACCCCTCACTTGATCCTTCCATCCCTGCTAACAATCATCCGACATCTATCATGCCTTTTGTAGCTGTAGATCCTTGAGAAGGTTGTCTACAATAGAAGTCTTCACTTTCTTTCCTCTTATTCTCTTCTTAACCCTTTACAGCCCATCTTCTGACTTTATCACTCCACTGAAACTTTCTGTCTTCTTTATATACCCAACACTCAGTACAATTCCTGGCACGTTGTGGAGGCATAATAAATGTTTATTGATTTGACTCAGTATTTAAAAAGCATAAGTTGTAAAGTCAGTAAGGTACTTTCTTCACAACAAGCCTTCTGGATAGGAGGTGCAAGTGAATATTCTTATTTTATAGATAAGGAAACTGAGGTAGAATAAGACTTGATAGGTTACCCATGGCCACAAAGCTTTAAGTTTCAGAGAGAGAATTCAAACCCAGATCTTGCAGTTTAGACACAGAGCTTTCTCTTATAATCTTCACTGTCTGCCTTTTTTCCTATTTCTTTTTCTTTCTATTTCCTTCTTTCTCTTCCCTCCGTCATCCCTTTCTCTCTCCCATTCTTTTTTCTCTCTTTACTCTCTTTTTCTCTCACCCTCTCTTTCCTTTCCTTCCCCTCTTGATTTCTTTCTCTTCTTTTTCCTTTCTTTTCTTTCCTCTCCTTCCCTTACCTACTCTGGAAAACCTATTTTTTAGGAAAAAAAATAATAATCATGCCTTCTGTGATTATATAAGTTATTTCCACCCCATCCCAAGCTTGTAACTTCTTGTAACCAAGAAAAATGGTCAAGCAAAACCAACACAGCTCCATGTTTGACAGGTTATATAATATTCTGCACTCATGGTCCCCCTCCTCGATAGTTATTGAAAAGTTAATACTTAATTCCTTCTTTCTTGTAAAATGTAGGAATTGCTGTGCCAAAACTATGGCCCAAACAAGCATCAGCACTGGTTCTGGCCATTCTACTTGATGCTACTCCTGGCATAGTGGATAGAGTGCTGGGTTTGGGGTCAGGAAGACTAAAGTTCCAATGTGACCTCAAACATTTGACCTTGCACATGTTACTTAACCTGTATGCCTCAACCGTGAAATGGGGATGATAGCCCCAACCTCCCAGAACTGTAGTGAGAAGCAAGTAAAATAATATTTGTAAGGTACTTAGCATAGCGCCTTGCACATATTGTTGTTATTCGGTGGTTTCGGTTGTGTCTGACTCTTTGTGACTCCATTTGGGGTTTTCTTGGCAGAGATATCGGAGCGGTTTGCCATTTCCTTCTCCAGCTCATTATACAGATAAGGAAACTGAGACAAACAGGGTTTAGTGACTTGTCAGAGTGGGAGGTCAAATTTGAACTCAGGTCTTCCTGACTCCAGGCCACTGCATCACCTAGCTGCCCACGCTTGGCACTTTAAGTAGAGACTAAATAAATGTTTATTTCCTTATATCTTATTGCCTTTGGTAGAATTTAAATTTCTAGGATGTAATTATGCATGTTGTTTGTCTCTCTAAGTAGACTGGAAGCTCTTTAAAACCAAAGAACACATTTTGGGCTTCTATAGTTCAAATCCAGCCTCACTTTCTAGCGATATGTTCCTACACAAGTTACTTAACCTCTGTCTACCTCAGGCTCCTCGGCTGTAAAATGGGGGCAATAACAGCAGCTACCTTGCAGGGTTGTTGTGAGGATCAAATGAGATAGTATTTGTGATAGACTTAGTACAGGGCCAGGCACTGTGGCAGGCACTTAATAAATGCTTGTTTCCCTCCTACAAGGTTGCTCTCAATTTTTGAACAAAATGAAAAGAAAGCAAAGGTCATCCCCTAAAGAGTTAAGCCTCAATAGGAAGACGAAACCATCTTATCTACTCAAAGTCTTCTATACAGAGATCTGATATATTTTACCACATACATTTAAAACATCTTTTTTTTTCTTTCTCTTTTTCCTTTTTTCCTTTTTTTCTTTTTTAATGAATTCAATGTATCCTTTGCCCTGACTGGGGAGGGAGTTGGAAATCAAGGTAGAGGAATGAGACTTCCGGTAGAAAGAGTGTTGGATTTGGAATCAAAGGACCTGGGTTCTAATCTCAGGTAGCAACCCCTTGTGATCTTGAGTATATCACTTCACTTCTCTATGACTCAGTTTCCTATAATTGTCTATATATTATAACACTATTTCCAGGGAGTGATGAATGAGCCAGGAGCCTGCTCCTTATATGAAGTTATCAGCCCTCTCTTATGGGAGGCAGATATACTGCTTAGATCAAAACCCTTGGTTTGAGAAATAATGTGACTTGGTGACTCAGTAACCGACCACAGATCCAAAATGAAAGCTTTGCTCTGTAGCTAACTTGCAGAGGAAGACTCGTTTAGTGACCTGGTCTTGTCTAAATTCTGACACTCCTGAGTCTAGTGGGATGAATGGCCCATGATAAAAGGGGAATGAGTGAGAGACTGGTTGAGCCTATTTGTACTTAGAGGAATAGAGGCTGTTATGCAGGTTATTTTAGGCAAAAAATAAACAATTTGAAAAACCATCTTTCCTTCAATTATTTGAATAAATGGGATAGAAAGTATTATTTGCAAAGAGCACCAGTTCACTAGAAGGCCTAGATTACCTTTCTCCTAGAGTACCTTCCTCTCTGAGATCATTTTCCAGCTGCTCTATAATAGATCTATTTATTTACATGGTGTTTCTCCCATTCAAATGGGAGTTTCTTGAGGGCAGGGGTTGCACAGTGCTTAGTACATAGTTAGTGTGTAATAAATATTTTTTGACTAAGTAATAATATCGGGCATCATGATGAAAAGGCAAATTCTTTCAATCATCCATGTTGCCAAGTAATTAGATTTTTAATAAAAAAGAAAAAGTAGGTCATAACAGAAAACACTGACAAATAGGTCAGGCAAGCTGGGTCCTGCCACTAGCCATGATATAAATGATTTCCCTTCTCTGTGCCTCAGGGTCCTTATTTGTTGTTATTTTTTTAAACCATTTTTAAATAAAATTTTTCTTGTTGTCTCCCTCCCCTCTTTACTTTTCCTTCTTGGAGCTGACAAGAAATTCTCCTGGGTTATACATATATTATCACTCAGATCCTATTTCCATCAAGGTCCTTATTTGTAAAATTTGGGGTTGGATAAAATAATTATTTCTGTCTCTGTCATTCAGTGAAAAGGATACTAGAGGCAGCGACATTAATCAGTCAACCAGCCTCAGTACTTGTTATGTTACTAGTGTGACCCTAAGAAAGTTACTTAACTTCTTTCCGCCTCAATTTTCTCATTTATAAAATAGAGATAAGAATAGCACCTACCTCCCAGGTTTGTTATGAGGATGAGCTAATGTTTGGTAAGTGCTTAGCACAGTGCCTACCCTATAGTAGGGGCTTAATAAAAGTTTGTTCCCTTCCTCCTAGCTGGTTTCCTCCTCCATGGAAAGTGTGGGAGAGCTACGTAACTTCTATTAGATTTTCCAATGTGATGGTTCTCCGTCTACTGCACACAGTCAGGTGATTCCGCCTCCACCCAGGAGAGTTTTTCTGATTCAGGATGATCTTTATTCATTTTTCACTGTCAAGATTGGGGAGAGCTTTGAATCATGGTTCACAATTATTGACTGATATCTTCTGTGAACTGTGGTTGGAAAGTCACTTTTTATGTTTTAAGTCTGTTTCCTGAATGCAAACTTTTGGCACTGATGTGGAAAAAACAATTATAGCAAAAAATATTTCCAGAAGGAAAAAAGAAATTAATTAAACTTTTTTTTCCAATAGAGGAAATTTCACAGTGAGCAGGAAGAAGGGCTATTTGAATAAAATATCAAATTCTAATTCATTCTTGTTTAGGTGTTAGCAGTACCAATCCATTTGCTTTTAACTTCAGTTCGATCTTGTTATTTTTGCCATTTCTGATCATGGTGCAGATGCAGGATGCTGTGTACATGGCCAACATCAATAGAATAAAACAATTTTCTAAAACCTTTCTTTCCTTCACAAAGACAATGAATTTTAAAAATTTCTTTTGGTATAATACTGTTCAGGCATGAGCTAGATTTAATGACGTCTGAGGTCTCTTCTAGACTGTGATGTGAATCTATGATGACACTGTTCTGTGTGTGGAATTACAAGTTTATTAGACAGAAAATGAGAGTATAGTTTAGGGGGAAAGAGGGCCTTTTCAGAGTTCCTGAAATCCCAGCTCTACTTATGGATGAGCCTATCACCCCATTTCTGATCTCTTCTAAGCTGAGGTTGTCTAAGCTTGGAGATGTAGAAAGTTTCAAGGGCCAGGGCTCATCCCACCATAGTTCCCTCTACCTTTTGGGAGAAGCTAATCTGCAAATGTCATCCTCCCATCCCAATATTTTCACCCTTCCTCTCTTGATCAGGTAAGTATACAAGGAAAGGAAGGAAGAGGCTGTGTATAATGATGTAGAGGCTTGGTTTGAGACCCTACCTAAGGTTAGGGCAATATGGTCTCAGGCAAATCAATCCTGTTCTCTAGTTCTCCGCTTCCTCACGAGTAAAATATGTGTGACTAGGTTATCTTTAGGATACAATTGGACTCTGATTCAAAAATTAGTCAGGAATAGACATTTCTGTCATTGTCTAACCACAACTTATGTTTTAACAGGCATGAAGGATACGTTCCAAGCAGTTACCTAGTAGAGAAATCACCAAATAACCTGGAAACATATGAGTAAGATGATATTATTTGATTCTCATGATTTTGTAATCTGATATGTGCCGATAACCTTCCTAAGTGCTTGTTGGGGGGAGAGCAGGTAGAGCCATCTCTAGGTTCTTCCACCCCACCCTCAAATTTATAACTAAGTGAAATTAGTTTAAATGAACAGACTGCTTTGAAGTGGAAGCCACAAAGGAGGAGCCTGAGGGGTTTGTGTGGAAGAAGGCAGGACCAACCCTTTGCCCTGGTAATGGGAGAGAAGAGCAGGGCAGAGCAAGTATAAGGTGTAAGAAGATCATGCCCTGACTTGTATAAAATATTTCTGTTCCCCCTCCATGTCTCAGACTGATCTGTATTCAGCCTTGAGAAACGTGAGACCCCTCTCTTCCTCCCCAAAGCTTAGAGTCTAAGGATACCACTCAGATTCCTCATATTCAAGAGAAAGCCCTTCTTATGGGAAGGGGTAGTGCTATGTTTCCACATAAAGGGAAGAGGAAATGTTGGATGGGTCAGAATTATTGTTTGCCTTTGAAAAGAAGAGAAGAAAATGAGAGAAAAAAATTCCATTAAAAAACAGATACTTGACATAACTCAGATTTCAGGTAGTCCCCAGGCAGTGCTTAATTTTCTTTTCTCGTAAAAAAAAAAAATTTATTTTATAACCCTTTCTTTCTGTCAGTATCAATTCTAAGACACCAGAGCAGCAAGGTTAGGCAATCTAGATTAAGTGACTTGCCCAAGGTCACACAGCTAGGACCTCTTTGAGGCTACATTTGAACCCAGGTCCTCCCAATCCAGGCCTGACACTCTATCCATTGTGCTACTTATCTGCCCCTGCAGTGTTTTCAAAGTGAAAGATTATTTGTATGTAGTGTCCCTGGATTGTGGAAGAGATAGCAAGAGTGTTCTTTCCTAACTACCGTTTCAAAGACTGAACATGGATAGCAATTCAGGAGAAGCTTTGACCACCTCCCCCCACCATCCTCAGCTGAATGTTTTACAATACACAGTTGCAGGGGAACAAAGTGCTTGTCTTCTGGAAGAGGGACAAGTCAGTAGAATACAGCCTAATGAGAACTGCTATTAAATCATTATGGCTCTTGACAACCCAGATATGGATGTTATTTGTTGCTGAAATTCTGATAGCAAGAGCAAAGAAGCATAGTAATGAGAAAATATGGGGATCATTTCCTCAAGAATCTCTTGCCCTTGGACCTATTATTATACTGGCTGGCTGTGTGTGTGTGTGTCAAAGACAGACACAGAGGCATAGAGAGAGAAAGAGACAGAGAGAAGAGAAACAGAGAAGGAAAGAGACAGAGAAAGAAAGAGAGAGAGGAGAAAGAGAAAGAGAGTGAAAGACAGACAGAGACAGAGAGAAGAGAGAGACAAAGGGAGAGAAAGAGAGAGGAGAAAGAAACATCCTCTACCAACAAAACTATTTGGATCATCAGCTACAAGGATATATGGAGCACAAGGAGAGAAAGCATTTGCATAATTTACCAAAGTAATAAAATTCTATTTGCCACTGAATACCTATGGGAAGTCTGATGAGGTTGAGGCTAGTAGTTCCAATTCTAAATCCTGTCAGCCTATTACTTAACTCTTTGGCCATGATCAAAATTATCTTAATGAAAAGTGAGAAGTTCCATCAGTCACTAGAGTGTTATGCCTGTACAAGGACAAACATCCAAGGACTTAGAAATACCCACATGTCCTTTCAACCTCATGCTTGACCTTGTGTTGGCAGGATCTGTTTCTACAGATTTATTATGAATTTTTAAAAACAGGCAGCTTTTTATGGGAAAAGACACCACGATGGTATCAGTGACTTGGTGGTGAGTAAACTGCACCAAATACTGAGAGTCAATCTTCACAGAACCCTACGTGCTTTGCTGAAAGCCACATTCAAACTATCAAATTGGCTTGAACCAGTTTGGGGTTTTTAGAGGGTTTTTTTTAGCCTAAGCATTTAGACTTGGTACTTATTTGACGGCTGTAATCATGCAAATCCCATGCAGACTCCAATGTATAAGTTCTTTGAAAACAGAATTTCTTCCTTTTTAATGTTCCTAATGACTATGAAATATTCTATTTAAGTAGCAATTCCTACCCCAGTTCCTTGGTTCCCTGTCACCAATAGCTTACTCAAGAGAACAAACTTGAGGGTGAATCAGCTGTTTTGTTTTATTTTCATTTTTGGTGCAGACTGGTAATTTCATTGGTAGAGGGAACTCTCAGTGATATAAGCTCCTTCTACCAAAGCAAATTAACTCCTGTCCTTCAATTTATCATCTTAAAGAGTTCCCTGAAAACACTGGGAGATTAAGTGACTTGACCTGGGCCACAGAGCCAGTATATTTCAGAGATGAGACTTGAATCCAGGGTTTCCTGATTCCCAGTCTGACTCTCTATCCACTACCTCTGTTGTCTCTCCCATCTTTGTTTTCTTTCTTTCTTTTTTTTTAAACCTGTATCTTCCTGTCCAAACAACTCTAAGGCAAGGGCTATGCAAATGGAGTTAAGTGACCTGCCCAGAATCACACAGCTGGGCAGCATCTGTGTTATTATGTATTAAATGAACAGATAATTTTTTTTTTAATTTTAAAACCTTAACTTCTGTGTATTGACTTATAGGTGGAAGATTGATAAGGGTAGGCAATGGGGGTCAAGTGACTTGCCCAGGGTCACACAGCTGGGAAGTGTCTGAGGCCGGATTTGAACCTAGGACCTCCCGTCTCTAGGCCTGGCTCTCATTCCACTGAGCTACCCAGCTGCCCCTGAACAGATAATTTTTTATGAAAAAAGATACCATGGTGGTTTCAGTGACTTGGTAGCCAGTAAGCTGCACCAAATATTGAGATTCAGTCTTCAGAGAATCCACCAATTCCACCATGCTTTATTGAAAGCCACATTCAGACTGTCAATTTGCCTTGGCTGAACCCAGGACCTCCCACCTCCAAGCCTGGTGCTCTATGTACTAAGCCACCTTGCTGCCCCAATCCCCTGCTGTGCTTTCATAGCTAGAAATTCTACTCTACTTCCATCCCCCACTCACCTGTTTTCTCATTTTGGTTGTTGCTCTTTAAAAGGCCATACTAAGACATAAAAAAATATTTTTTTCTCAGTATTTGAGTCTTTGGTAGAGTAAGCCTGAGTCTCTAAGTAAAAAATATTGTTATTGCAATTTTAAAAGGCTATTTTATAGCCATTTAATTTGCATTAATGTTTTGAGCAGCACCAGGAATCATCCCACATATAACCACCTACTGTGTTTTGAAATGAAAAGTAACTCAAGACAAATTAAATATTGTATTATATGTGAAGGTATTATATATTTTATCTGGTGTGTTTGGAAAATTTATGAAAAAAATAAGAACATATTTTTTTGCCTTGATACTTCTTTATGATCATATAGCTAAATTTTTCATAACTCAGATGATAAGAACTTTTTAAACTACTTTCAGGTGGTACAACAAGAGCATCAGTCGAGACAAAGCTGAAAAGCTCCTTTTAGATGAGGTAAGTTGAGAGACGGCGGCTTTGGACTTGGGCAAAAAAGGGGGCTTGATTTCCTTCTGCTTTGTGTTTGACTTGAAAGGGACAGATTGATAGCCTGGATTAATGCAATCTCTTCCATTCAAGGCAAGTAGAATCTGTGCTTCCATGCTATGGTGGAAAGAGAGCATTGGCCATGTAACCATAGGATGTAGGTTCAAATCTCCCTGTTGTTGCTTACTACCTGTGTGACTGGGTAAGTCACTTAATGTTCAGGATTCTCAGTTTCCTTGAGTGTAAAATGGAGAGAGTAGCCTGGGAGGTTTCTGAGGTTCCTTTCAACTAACTTTATGATTTTATAAAAACCTACGGGGCTGGCCTTCTGGGTTGCAATGGCATGGATCAGTGACCCATCATTATGGCCCTGATGGCCCTTACTAACTGCAATTGCACCAGAGTGAGCCACAAATAATGTTGCTGTGTCACTGACTCTTTTCTGACAGCCACCTAGCTATAGCCACATCTAAGTGGTTATTTCTCAAATCCTGGCTGAGAGCCCAGTGAAGAAACACTGATTGGTTTTAGGCTATTGAGAGAGAATTCGGGATAGTCACTAGAGCAAGACGGTCAGGAGATATTAACTATTCTGAGGCAGTGGTATAGTGAAAAGAATAATGGATTTGGAATCAGAGGGATTGAATTCAAATCCTGATTCTGTTGCTTATTATGTAACACCGAACATACTTCATCTCTGGGACTTAGTTTCTTCATCTGTAAAATGAAGAGATCAGACTAGAGACAGCCAGGTGAACTGATGCAGTGAGTAAAGCATGAATTGGAGTCAGAAAGACCTGAGTTCAATTCCTGCTCCAAGACATTAGCTGTGCGGCCCTGGTCACAACACTTAACCACTGTTTATTCAGTTTCTTCTTCCATAAAATGGAGATAATAATAGCATCTGTTCCCCCCACACACCAGGGATGCTATGAGGATAGAGTGAGATATTCATAAAGCATTTGGCAAATTTTAAACCACTATATAAATGCTAACTATCATTATTAGATGACCTCTATGGCAATTTATCACTCCAGCATTCCATGGTTCCTCACTAGAATCAAATAACTTTTAAGGATGATTATAAGGATCCTGGTCCAGAACTGCAGAAGTATGTGCCCCCTAGGTGGTGAAGGAAAAGGAGGGAAGTTGGAATGTTTTTCCAATCAGCACTGAAACTACTACTGTCTTCAGACAACAATGGGAATAGCTCAAAACTCTATGTAAAGAGTTCTGGGAATATCAGCTAGTGAAGGGAGAAGGGAAGAAGAAAGGGGTCAGGGAAAAGAAAAGGGGAAGGGAAGGCAGAGGAGGGGGGAAATAGAGGAAAAGGAAAGAGAAAGGAAGGGAAAGGAAAATTCCTAATATTTAAAATTATATGACTATATGGTATATAGAACAGTGGCCCACTGACCCCTGAGTATACCTAAGATCTTTTAGAGGTCAAAACTATTTTCATAATAATACCAAGATGTTTTCATTTCAGTATAAGTAACAATGGATATAATTCATATAAATAAAAGCTCTTCAGGGTCCTAAAACTAAAAACTCTGAGAACCTCAGATATAAACAATAAGATTCTTTTAACTATACTTTTAATTATAAAAATTCAGAGAAGGAAAGCATGAAGGCAGACTGGGATAGTTTTGAAAGGTTTCAAAGAGAAAGGCCAGAACTTAAGCTGAGCTTTTGAATAGGAGGAAAGAGACCTAATCCTTCCTTTATGTCCCATGTGCTCAGAATCTGTATCCACAATTTATGCCATAGTGAAACCTCACTAATTAGAGCTAATTAGGAGAAAGACAAAATTAGTAACAAAACTGAACTGTGAGGATCTGCTGAAAGGACTGAGTGTGTTTAGCCTAGAGAAAAGAAGGCAGCTTTATCATGTCTAACCTAGTATTTAAAGGGCTATCATATGGAGGGAACCATTCTGCTTGTTCTGCTTAACCAGTCCCAAAGGGCAGAGTAATGAGGAGAAGTTATAGAGTTATAGAGAGGCTGATTTCATCTCAATGTAATAACAGTCCCCATTGCCCAAAGTAGCACAGGTAGCAAGTAGCAAGGATGATATTTGAATACAGATCCTCTGACTCCAAAGCCAGTATTATTTCCTCTGCACCAAACTACCTCCCTAAATCTGAGGTTCCTGAACCTCAGTTTACTCATCTATAAAATGGGAATAGCACTTTGCAAACATGTAACTACCATATAAATGTGAATCTTTTTTAGAAGAAAAAGTATTAGTACTATTGATAATTTTTTATTTGAAAATTTTTATTTAATTAATTGATTAAGAATATTTTTCCATAGTTACATGATCCATGTTCTTTCCCTCCCCTCCTCCCACCCCCTCCTGTAGCCAACAAGCACTTTCACTGGGTTTTACATACGTCATTGATCAAGACCTATTTCCATATTATTAATATTTGCATTAGGGTAATCATTTAGAGTCTGCATCCCCAATCATGTCCCCATCAACCCATGTGACCAAGCAGTTGTTTTTCTTCTGTGTTTCTACTCCCACAGTTCTTTCTCTGGATGTGGATAGTGTTCTTTCTCATAAGTGCCTCATAACTGTCCTGGATCATTGCATTGCTGCTGGTACAGAAGTCCATTACATTCGATTTTACCATAGTGCATCAGTCTCTGTGTACAATGTTCTTCTGGCTCTGCTCCTTTCACTCTGCATCAATTCCTGGAGGTCTTTCCAGTTCACATGGAATTCCTCCAGTTCATTATTCCTTTGAGCACAATAGTATTCCATCACCAACAGATACCACAATTTGTTCCGCCTTCTCCAATTGTAGGGCATTCCCTCATTTTTCAGTTTTTTTGCCACCACAAAGAGCGCAGCTATAAATATTTTTGTACAAGTATTTTTCCTTATGATCTCTTTGTATAAAACCAACAGTAGTATGGCTAGATCAAAGGACAGGCAGTCTTTTAAAGCCTTTTGGACTATTGCTAATTTTTAATAAATTATTTTTTTATTTTAAATTTAATATAACTTTTTAAGTGTCCATAAAGGATGCAGAGGAAAACTTCAGCCATCCCATTTTGAGATTAGCAACCATTTTTTTTTTTACTTTTTATTTATTTGTTTTTATTTTAAACCCTTAACTTCTGTGTATTGGCTCCTTGGTAGAAGAGTGGTAAGGGTGGGCAATGGGGGTCAAGTGACTTGCCCAGGGTCACACAGCTGGGAAGTGTCTGAGGCCGGATTTGAACCTAGGACCTCCTGTCTCTAGGCCTGACTCTCAATCCACTGAGCTACCCAGCTGCCCCTAGCAACCATTTTTTAATGGAAATTGAACCAATATGTTCCATCTTAAAAAGAAAGTGCTTCATTGTAATTGATCTCAGTTTATTTGCTGTCTGGGTATATTTACAATCTTTAATTAATTAATATTTAATATTTCCTAAAATAGACTGTCTAATAATACCAGAGATTAGATCTTTTATTTCTTTTCTTTTTTTTTTTTTACTTTATAGAACATTTAGTACAGATAGGTCCAGTTATATTCATTCAGTAAGGACCTAGTAAGACTTGCTGAAAGAGTGATTGGTAGCAAGTTCTGAGCCAATTGTGGTTGTTGTCCTTCCTGCTTGAAGAGGACCAAAATGACATCACTACATCGAGGTCAATGTACAGTGTGTCTGATTGTGGCTGATCAGACCAGTGAGATCTTGGAAACTCTACCACAGGTTGGGCACAAATAGCCTGTATGAACATTTGGGATGGAGATTTGTGTATCTTTAAAATTGTGCCTCTTCTTTTTTTTTTTTTTTTGGAGCTATTGCAATTCCTAAGAAGTAGTCATAGTGATTTCTCTAGAAGAATGAAAGGGGCACATACAGAGAATACAGTATTTAATTGCTGAACTAGGGGAAGGGAAAAATATAGATCAGTCTTTTCAATCATACCCATCCTCAATAATAATAAAGTCATCTTCAAATCCAAAGGACAGTGAAAAGTATGTATCTCTCTCTGTTTATTTATCTGTTTGTCTATCTCTCTATCTGTCCATCTGTCCACCTAGATCTATCTGTCTGTCTGTCTATCTATCTATCTATCTATCTGTCTATCTATCTATCCCTCAAACACAGCTGTTTTTTCCTAGACTGAGGAAAAATAGTGAAAGAAATTATTAACTTTGAAAGGTAAGGTTCTACGTAGTTTGACATGGATCCTAGAACCAAAGAACTGAAAATAGACTTTACAAATGAGGAAGCTGAGACCCAAAGAGTCTTAACCAATGTCACACAGGTAGTAAATGGCAGAAATGAGATTCAAACTCAGTCATTCCAGACTAATATGGTAACAGGTGTTGAAGAAGAACATGAATTTGCTTCTCCCCATCTCTTTCAATATATATCCCTAATGGAGGGAAATTGGTAGTAGCTGACTCCAGAAAGGAGAATTAGAATCAATGGGTAGAAGCTGGAGAGGAGGGTAGAGAGGGTTGGAGTAATTTTGCCCTAACAAATAGAACTTCCTCTCAATTGGAGCTGCCCACTAAGGCTGACTAGTGAAACTGGGTTC
The DNA here is from genome assembly GCF_016433145.1 of Gracilinanus agilis. Taxonomy (NCBI): domain Eukaryota; kingdom Metazoa; phylum Chordata; class Mammalia; order Didelphimorphia; family Didelphidae; genus Gracilinanus; species Gracilinanus agilis. The sequence continues at coordinate 383,783,460 of NC_058131.1, read as the reverse complement.
TTCATATCTAAAATATTTCAAACAGACACTGGATGACCATAAGAGTGTGAGGCATTGTAGCAGAATTTCTTTATTAAGTAAGAGTCAGGATTAATTAATCTGATTTAATATACAAGTGGCAGTCCTGAATGAGGATTCTTTTGAGGCCATGAAATCTGGGAGGTTTAGACTTCTTCTGAACCCCTTGCAGGAAGTATGTGGGTTTGTCATAGGTTGGCTCTCTCCTCTTCCCTAGAACTGTGGCTCTGTTTTCCACTTATACCTTGGCCAACATTTCCTGTCTTTAAGACTGGATCTTGCTCAGAGCAACAACCAGGAGTTGTTCAAGTACAAAGCACTGCTCTCAGCAGTCCAAAAGGATATGATTTAGCTGGGAGAAGAACTGACCCTAGACAAAATTTTGAAGAAAGTAAATTTTGGGTTCTTCCTCTCTCCCCAACCTGAAATCCATAGTCTTCACTCTCTTCCACCTTTTCCATTATCAAAGCCTGGCACAGAGCCAAGATGGTGGCTTAAAGTAGTAGCAAAAAGTACTTTTAAGTAGCAGCAAAAGCTGAAACTGCTCTGACAATCCTTCTAAATTCACTATCAAAGCCTACTCTAAAGAAAGGATCTGATGAAACCATTTGGGGAAGGGCCTACTATGTGCCAGGCACTTTTACAAATATTATCTCATTTATTCCTCACCTTCACCCAGTAAGGTGTTATTTTTATTCTTACTTTACAGTTGAGAAAACTGAGGTTAAGTGACTTGGCCAGGGTTACACAACTAGTAAGTATCTAAGGCTGGATTTGAACTCAGGTCTCTTATTGACTTCCAGCTCATTCTATCTACTATGCCACCTAACTGCCTATTTACACTGAGGTTTACACCAGTGCTAGGTTTTAAAGTGTAATACTCTCTTCCAGAGAATTATGAAATTTCCCCAAGAACAAACCACAATATGGCACTATCAGATAAAAAGTGAAAATCAGCATAAGTATGATTTGCGTAGAATCACTGAGAATCCCAGAATTATAAGGGACCTCAGTGGCCATGCAGCCCAAAACAGATCTGGACAAGAGTTTCTTCTACCACCTTCCCAACAAAAAAACATCCAGACTTCACTCGAAAATTCTAAGTAATGGGGAACCTTTTCCTTCCTAAGTTGGCCCATTTTATTTGACAGGACTCAAATTGTTAGGAAGTTTTTCCTTACATGGAGCTGACATCTACATTTCTGTTACTATTTCTCCTTGCTCCTTGCCCATCCTTCCAGGGCAAAGATTTTTAAACTGGAATCTTAAGACTTGGAAGGTTTTTTTCCCCTATTTTAATAATTGCATTTCAATAAAAATTGTTTCCTTTTTAATCCTAAAAATCCTAAAAAGGCTAAGAACCTTTAATAAACACAATACCTCTCTCTTTTCTTTTCTTTATTATAAACATCCCCATTTCCTTCAACTAGTTCTTATATGGCATGGCTTCCAGTGACCTTGCCATGATAAGTCCCTTACTTTGGACAAACTTTAGCTTGTTGATCTTTTCCAAATTATGGCATTCCAGAAAAGAATTTTAAATGTGGTCTACTTGGGCCAAAGTCCATCTTCCTCTTATCTTCCTTATTCTGGACAGTCTCCTTAAGTACAACTTAAGATAGTACTTATATTTTGAATTTTCAATTCACTAAAATCTCAAAATTTTAGTGGACAGATAGGTGGCACAGTGGATATAGAGTGCCAGTCCTGGAGTCAGGAAAATTCATCTTCCTGAGTTCAAATATGGCCTCAGGCACATACTAGTTGTGTCACCCTGGGTAAATCATTTAACCCAGTTTGCCTCATTTCTTCATCTATAAAATGAACTGGAGAAGGAAATGGCAAACCACTCCAGTATCTCTGCCAAGAAAACCCCAAATGGGGTCATAAAGAGTCTGACACAACTTAAAAACAATTCAACATCAACAATAACAAAATCCCTAGATTTTTTTCACAAAAACCATTTCATAGCTACAACTTCTTTATCTTATATTTAAGTAGATCTCTGGAACCCAAATGTAGAATTCTATATTTTAACTATTAAATCTCATCTCTTTAGATTCATTCCACAACTTGTGATACTCTTTTTGGTGTCTTAATATAGTATCCATTCTATTAGAGCTAGCTACCTCTCCCAACTTTGTGCTACTTAAAAATGATAAGCTTGTCATCTATGACTGCATCTGATAAAATGGTGAAAGGCTGACCATCCCAGGAAGACAGTGGTTACTCATGTTTCTATAGTACTTTCTTCACAAGGTCCTGTGAGGTACATAATGCAAATTTATACCCACTTAAAATAGATAAGAAAGAAAACTGAGTTTCAGAGAAAGTTATTTTCCTGAGTTTATGCATAAATGCATGAAAAAAATAGTAGGCATCTTAGCCATGACTCACCTTGAGTTCAAATTCAGTACTCTTTACTCTTACCTTTTGTTTTATTATTGTCCCCTTTGGAATCTCTGGATCCCTTCTCAGAATAATGTTTTTAAATGCACAAAATAGAACAAATAGAGTCTCAAAGGAAGGCAATTTGAAATATTGAAATAGCTATCAAATTTTTAAAAAAAATTCAAAGATTCTAAATTAAGAAAACCTCCAAATCACCTCCAAATCAAGCTCTATACCATGCTGCCTCTTAATAAGAATATTCCACTAGAAATTTTGTAATGTGCGATGTTTACCTATGAAGTTTTTCCCAACTGTCCAGGCAGATAAGTGGTAGAGAGGATAGAGAACTAAATTTGGAGTCAGGAAGACCCAAGTTCAAATCTATCTCAGACTTCTGGCTGCCTCAGTTTCCGAACCTGTTAATTGAGGGTAATAAGAGCACCTTCCTCTCAGAATGAGGATAAAATGATTTAATATTTATAAAGCACTTTGTAAACATCTAAGTGCTATGTAAATGCTAGTTATTATTAATGTTATCATCATTATTCCTACTTTCTGAGACAGTTCTTTGACTGACTAGTTACTTACAGAGAAATAATGAGAATTTTAATTAGATTGAGGAAGACTTGAGCAAATCTCTGAGCCTCAGTTTCTTTATGTGTAAAATGGGGATAAAAATACTAGTAACACCTACTTCACAGAGTCATTGTGAGGCTTAAATGAGATGATGCTTGACAAGTGCTTTGTAACTTTAAAATCCTATAAAAATGTACGTTGTAGTATTAGTCTTATGATTTGGAGTAAGTCATTTAACTTTTCATAGCCTCATTTTCCCTATATGAAAAAGGATCAATAAAAATTATTTATCAGTATTTACTATGTAGCAAGCATTGTGAATTCAGACACAGAAAAAAGTAAGACAGTCCCTGCTCTCCAGGGGCTGACGAATTTGGGGAGACAACAAATGGGGGGGGCAGACAGAAAGACCTGGAAGTCTTAAGAGCACACCAGAATGGCAAATGAGAAGGCCCAGGAAGTTCTTAGGTTAAACCCATAAGTCAGATGACAGTGCCCAGGGTTTAGGGATTAGTAGAGGGGCAGATGATAATAAGGTCTGGTGGTCCTCCATCACACTAAGAAGGAAGAGAATTGGTGATTTCTGTTTGATCCAACTGTTAAAAGGATTTTCTTAATCTCTCCCTCTGTCTTCTTAAGAGGCTAGAGAGCAAGATTTCTAAGTAGATCAGAACTGACAGGAGTGAGTGAGTCAGAGCTGAAGATTCTGTTACCAGGGAGACCTGAGGAGAGGAAGTAGCCAGTCTTCTGACCGGAAATTATGCGGGTCAGTTGGTCAGTGAAGAGATAAGGAAGCAGCCCCTGACAGTTGGGGGTCTTTTGCCTCTGGGATCTCCAGAGAGCAGGAGGTCTGTCTCTGAGGCAGGGATCTGCTGGCAGTTGACTACTGACAGTTGGGCTGCTGTAGAAAACTGATTGAAGGAGTGAGTGAGTGGTGGCTGTCCAATATTTTAGGGAGTTAGGTAGTTAATGAACATTTTATAGACAGAGTAGGCCTGGTGTCAGGCAGAAGAACCTGTTCTGAGAAGACAGAGATAGTTTTAGGAAATTTTAGGAAGTTATTAGGAATTTTAGATATGTTTACAAAGTATAAGATTAATAATTTCTTTCCTCTTTTCTATCTTTCTATCTGTACTTCTTTCTTAAATTAAACAAATTTTCTGTTAAATTACTCTCCTCACTTTGTCAAATTCCTTAATTTAACCCTTACACAACTAGTAACTTAGTTGGGCACTGGGCACTGAGGAAAGGGAAGAGAGGAAGCCAGATAGGAAGGGCTCTCTGAGTTGGGGCACATCTTCTACTTAACAACCCAAAAGGGTTCTGGATGAGAAGCAGAGGCTAAAGGAAGGAGTGATGGATTGGATTAGAAGATCTTTAAGGGTTCTTTCTAGCATGTACTATTTATTTTGCAGGGTAGTGGTGTGGATCAAATGAGATAAAATATATATATTTTATAGACTTCAAAATCCTCCATCAATGCAAACTACTAGTATTTTGCCTCTGTGTTATACCAGTGTGGAGCCACAATTCCCTGCTTCAAGCATTGCCCTAGGTGTCATGAGAGCTGTGACTTCTCCAGAGTGACTGAAAGCAAGACTGCATGTGAGGCCCATTGATTTCCAGTGATTGATGACTAATCTCTATTTCTCTGGTAATTTTTGCAGGGCAAAGAGGGAGCCTTCATGGTGAGAGACTCCAGGACACCAGGAACATACACTCTTTCTGTTTTCACCAAAGCCATCTTAAGGTACAGTATGTGAAAGAGGAGTTATGGATTCCTGTCCTTGGCAACAAATTCAGTTTTTACTGGGGAGAATAGTGCCTCTGCTGTAGATATTTTTGGAGAAGGGTTGGTCCATTCCCCAGAGAATACAGCCCACGTCCCTGTGGCAAAGCTGATTTTTCTCACTCCCAAACCCCTGGAAGAATGTGCCAGACAGAGGGAAGGGAGAGATGCACAGACATGCTGATGGACTGAGTACTCCAAAAGCTTTGAGCATACTGCAAGATCAATGTGGGGAAGAAGAGAATCCTCCCTCTACCTCCCATCCCCAGACATTCTCTCCACCCTCCCTTAACCCACATCAGCAGCCTGAGAAAAGCTCTAGTCATGGAATGCTTCCATTCTAACGATATGCCAGGCTGTTAAAGATCCACACCTCAGCCAAAGGCAAGTCTGAAATGTGTGATGTGTATAGGAGGGCTGGAAGGGAGGAAGAAGATCGGGGAAGAGAAAAACAAAGTTAATGGAAAGTATAATCTCTAACCTGGAGTTTATAATCTCCTGAGTCTCCTCCAGAGTGATACCTGATCTTTCCTAGCAGAGAGTAACAGAAATATTACCTGGGCCACTCCTGCTTGAAGCATAGATTCTGAATAGTGGAGAAACTAAAGGCAAACTTATAGAATCTTGAAATAAGGAATACAAGAATATATTTCACAATATTCTTAATTAATTATTTAAATGAACCCAATTAAAAATGGGATTGTATGCAATAAAACTGGAAAGGTAAAAAAGAGAATATATTTCATGATATTTAAAGTCTTTACCACTATATTTTCTCATTTTCTTTAAAACTCTTCATCAGCCCAGCTCAAAAAATGTGTTAAACTCTGCTGATGTTTCTCCTCCAAGAAGATACTAAGCAGATTGATTGCCTTCTGGGAAGAGCAACCAAAGGAACTTGGATGGTGTGAACAGGCCTGTGCTAGGCATTGTGGGAGAGACAAGGGAAGGGAAGGGAACAAGTTCTTCAGTACCTATAATATGTTGGCACTGTTCAACAAGCACTTTACAGATATTAACTCATTTGATCCTCTCAGTAAGTCTGGGAAGTAGATGCTATTATTATTCCCATTTTACAGATGAGGAAACTAAGGCAAACAGTGCTTAAGTGACTTGCCACGGGTTGCATAGCTAATAAGTGTCTGATTTGAACTAGGGAAGTACAAAATATGTTCCCAGAAGTTGAGAAACTTTCAGTCTAGTTAGAGACAAACAACATAATTAAAGAACATGTTTTAAACTCTGTGGTACTGACTAGTAGCATAAAAGGAGTTCTAAGAAAGACCACAGGATCATGGGGGTTGAGCTTGAAGGGACTTTAACAATCCCCTCAGCCAGTCCTCTTCCCTTACAGATGAGGAGGCTGAGACTTAACCAGAAGGAGCTCCATATGAGCTAAATAAGTTAGAAAAGACTTCATGAGGAGGAAGGACTGTAGCTATGGGGGCAGGAGATACATAAATAGAGTGGAAGGAGAGTTTTCCAGGCAAGGGAAAGCAGACTAGTACAGAGACGTGCATAAATATAGCACATGCAGCAAAGGATGGCCAGAGTCATGGAGTTTGGGGTTTGGGTCCAGACCCATGATTTTATTGATGTAGGAAACTCTTAATGAGTATTTTTCTCTACCAAAGCCCATCAGCAACTACTCTGAAACCCATCTTGGGGAGTTGCTTGGGGCAGTGAGAAGTTAAATGATGTGTCTGGTGTCATAAGTTAGTTTATACCAGGGGTAAGAGCTCAGCTCTCTCTTTTTAGAGGCAGTTAGATGAGTCAGTGAATAGTTCTGGGTCTGGAATTAGGAAGACCTAAGTTAAAATCTCATCCCAGACACTTCTTAACTGCTCCTAAATCCAATTGTAATTCAGGCTATCTCTCTGTAAGCAACAATTGGGTTAAAGAGCTGGGATTTTTAACTCCATCTTCCTGGCTCTAAATACTTCTTTATATTATTTCATACTGCCTCAGTGACATGAGAGGACCCCTTTATCTCTGTCTCCCTCAGTTTCCTCAACTGTCAAATAGGGATAATGATGGCATCTAGCTCCCAGGGTTGTTGTGAGGATAAACTAGTATTAATAAGTACTTAACTCAGTTCCTCACATTCAGGAGTGCTTAATAAATGCTGATTTCATTTCTGATTCTAAGGTTGGCCCTCTATTACTCCACACTATGCTGCCTCAATGTTTGGGAGTAGAGGGAGAAGAGAATGAACACAAAGATAACAGTTGGGATCACCTCTTGTTTTCTGCCACCTGAAGCTAGGGACTAATTTGCATTCTGCAGCAGCAATTCACTGAGAAAATCATTAGGACTTTGGGCTCACCTACATTTATATTTGTGTGCATTGTTCTTAGAGATGCCACCTGCTGTTTTGTTTTGTTTTAGTGAGAACAATCCATGTATCAAGCATTATCACATCAAAGAGACCAATGACCATCCCAAACGATACTATGTGGCTGAAAAATTTGTGTTCGATTCCATCCCCAACCTGATTAAATATCACCAGCACAATGGAGGAGGTGAGTCTTGGAAGGTAGGCTCAGAGAGGAATGGTTAACCTGGGGAATCTCAGCAAAAAACATGGGAAGAATAAAGGCTCTTCTGGGCTCAGTTACTTTATAAAAAAAACCAGATGGCCTGAAACCAAAAAAGCTCAGATCCTTGAGCCTGCTATGTGGCATCACTAGCGCCTGTTCTGATTTTTAAAACCCTGACCCTGATGTAGAGATGACTAGTCACTGACCATTAACCTCTCCCTACCAGGGCTCATCTGGATCCTGGGAAGGACTGAACATTTATATGGTTTTTTTTTTCTGTGTGATTTTTGAAATGGAAAGGAGTTTCCATGCTAAAGTAGACACCCTAGATGGTTTCAATCTAAACCATCCTTGTTCCAGAAAGTCAACCCACTTTCTCTCTCTTCTTGGTGTATGTAGGTCTTGTTACACGTTTACGATACCCTGTTTGTTCCTGGAGAAAAAAGGCCCCCATCACAGCTGGATTGAGATATGGTAAGTAGTTTGTGGTGAGTTGCCATTTTCATTGCTGGATCAATAAATGAAACACCATCCTTACATCCTGGGTGTAGATCCTGATAATTCTAGAATTCCCTATAACTAAAAATCAGCTTTCAATTTAAGCGTTCAGGACAAGAATGGGATGCACTCAGAGTGTGCCTGGAATTTGCTTGTGTATGCAGGCATGTCTAAAGCTTCTGGGTAGGTTAGAGATGTATATGTAAATGTAATAGCACAAGTCAATGTTTTCTATTGGTTTGAATTAGTAACACATCTGTTCAACATTTATCCAATGTCTACTATACAGTCAGTCACTCAAAAGTATTTTTTCAATCTATTTTGTTTATAATTACATGTAAAAAGTTTTTAACATTTGTTTTTTAAAATTTTGAGTTCCAAATTCTCTCCTTTCCCTCTCCTCCCTCTTCCTGAGAAGGCAAGCAATTTGATATAAACTATACATGTAGAGTCATGTAAAATACATGTTCCTATTAGTCATTTATTTTTTAATTATATTTTTATTTTTATGTTGAATATTTTCCCATAGTTACATGTTTCATGTTCTTTCCCTCTCCTCAAACCCACCTTGCTCCCCTTAGCCAACACACAATTCCACTGGGTTTTACATGTATCATCAATTAAGACCTAATTCCATATTATTGATAGTTGGACTAGAGTTATTGTTTAGTGTCTTTGTCCCCAATTAACCATTTAGCAAGTGTTTATTAAGCACATATGTGATAAGGGCTGGGAATATAAATACATATAAAAATATAGTCCCAGCCCTCAAGGAGATTTCCTTCTAATGAGGGAAGACAACTCATAAAAGAATTCTGAGAAAGCTGCATCAGGGGACAACAAGGGCACCTAGAGGAAGTCTAGAGCGCATCCTGGAGAGGAATGAGACATGGTTCCCCTAGCCACTATCTCTCCTTAAACAGAGGTTCTGGAAGGAGTGATCTAATCAGAAAAAGAGGCTGAAGGGACAAAGGATACTTCTAATATGTGGACTCTTAGACTGGAGTGAGGCTTCAGATTGAGGAGCTAAGGCATGGTGGGCAAAGTACTGAGTACAGCCTGGAGAAGAATGAGGGATGTACTGCAGAGCACACAGATGACAGAAATAGAAGACATAGTCCCTCTCCTCAAGGAGCTCAGTCTAATTTATTTCCTGTTGTTATTGAATTGTTTCAGTGATATCCAAATCTTCTTTGTGACCCCATTTGGGGTTTTCTTGGCAAAGATACTGACATCATTTGTCATTTTCTTCTCTAGCTCATTTTACAGATGAGGAAGCTGAAGCAAACAAGGTTAAATGGTATGCTCAGGTTCATGCAAATGTAGTAAAAATGCCTTGAGGATGGATTTGAACTCAGGAAACGGAGTCTTCCTGACTCTAGGTCTAGTGCTCTATCCACTGTGCCATCTAGCTGCCCTATAAAAATGCTAACTATTATTATCATGGGGGCAGCTGGGTGGCTCAGTGGATTGAGAGCCAGGCCTAGAGACTGGAGGTCCTAGGCTCAAGTCCGGCCTCAGACACTTCCAGCTGTGTGACCTTGGGCAAGTCACTTGACCCCTATCACCCACCCTTACCACTCCTGGGCTAAGGATGCGGTCCCTAGCCAGGATGAAAAAGGAGGAGGGTTGAGCGTGGGGCTAGCAACCCCACCCTGTAAAAAAACTACATCTGTTAAAGAAACTGCAACCTAAAGTAGGGACAGCTGGGCTAGCTCAGTGGATTGAGAGCCAGGCCTAGAGACGAAAGGTCCTAGGTTCAAATCCAGGCTCAGACACTTCCCAGCTGGGTGACCCTGAGCGACCCATTGCCTACTGGTTGTGGCCCTATGCTCCTAGAATGGAGTCCCAGGATAAAAAAAAAAAATTATTATCATGGCCTGAGTGACTTGGTGCAAGTCTGCTAATTTCTCTAAATTTCAGATGCCTCATGTGAAAACCAAGAGAGTTGGACTTCCATTTAAGGATTTCTTCTAGATCTCAATCCTGTAGCTTTGCAAGTACAGTACAAGTAGTAGTCTCTATGGACCCTTAATTGTAACAAAAATAATCTGTGTCAAAAGTTCCGGACCATTATTACTTCATGATAAGTAAAGATACATTGGCACTTTAAAAAAATTAATGTGTACTTTGAGAATCACCTCAGCTCTCAATATTCCCCCACATCAATTCTCTAGTCTCTCATTTCCTAAACATTCCATTTGTACCTGAGATTCTGTACCTTGTATGCATTGTCCTCTTTCTTCCATCTTGTGTGTACAGATCCTAGCTGCCTTCAAGGCCTCCTTTGCTAATCCCTATCGACTCCCTAAAACCATCCGAGGTCCTCTGACTCTACACTAGATGTTCTCTTTACTCTACCACATCACTTTTTGTCTCTCCAATTATACTGAGAAGTCCTTGAAGACAAGGATCATGCTTCATACTTATTGATATCCTCATGACATTCAGAAAAGTACTAAAAAAATCTTCATCAAATGTTTATTGAATAGATGTGTCAATGAATGAGCTAAAAAATGATTGTCATTGAGCAATATCTATCATGAAAAGTACTATGCAGTATCCAAATAGACATTTTACCATATTGTTGGCATCTTATTATATTAGAACATCTTTCAATTACATTTTTTTTTTCAAAGTGCCTTGATCAGTACTTCCCTGTCTCCCTATTCCACATTTGCCTAAGGTTTTGTAGTACGAGGAAAGACTTATATCCATTCCCATCTCTTCTGTCAGCAATAATAATTACAAATATATATATATATATGTATATATATATATTGCTGCTGTCTCTTGACAGAGAAGTAAAAATGATGAGTGAACTGACCACTGAAACCTTCTCTCTCCCTTCTTCCCCTTCCTCCTACAGGCAAATGGGTGATCAAACCCTCAGAACTCACTTTTGTGCAGGAGATTGGCAGTGGGCAGTTTGGCCTGGTACATCTCGGCTACTGGCTGGGAAAGAACAAGGTTGCCATCAAGACCATTCAGGAAGGGGCCATGTCAGAAGAGGATTTCATAGAGGAGGCTGAAGTCATGATGTAAGTGGCCAGTGTTAGGGCAGACGACACACTAGAATAACCTTTTCCGGAGTCTGCCTTCAATGGAAGAGGGTCTTCTTCAGATGTTTCTCTAGCGACAAGGGAGGGGTCATCTGGACTTCATAGGGAGCACATAAGATATGCACAGTCTGACCAGCAGCACCAAGCTGGAAGACTTGAGCCCCCAAAAAAGAGTCTTTTAGACCTAATGCTTAAGATATTCAGTCGGTTTAATCATTCATTCCTTTAACTTCTTTGTTTAATCTAGCCCTGTGATTTTGTTGGTAAGGGAGAGCTCCTAGTATGGAGATTCACTCCACCAGTACAGATCAATAATCCCTCTGCAGCTTATAGCCTTGGAGAATTGATTTGGAGTTCTGAGGGAGGGACTTGACCATGGTCACTCACACATCTTGTGTGTGGTAGAGGCTAGCCTTGATCCCAGGTCTTCCTGATTCCATAATTCCTCTGGGGGTTGGTAGAAAATCAGTCTAACAGGTTATTTCCTGGTGTCATGCCCAAACAGCCAGTTAGATGCAGTGCTGTCATATAAACAAAGCATCTAGTTTTTCAAAGCATGAGATTGACCTTGGAAAGATTCACAGGATATTCAGTACTTGGAGCTTTCCCAGATTCTTTGTTGGGAGAATAATATGTCAACTCTACAAGGACTCATAAAACCTCAGAGTTAAGAGAGATCTACAAGTTCATTTAAGTCACACCTGATGCACAAGATACTTCTCTAAGATAACTTGCCAAGTACAATGTTTCTAAAAACTTTATAGTTTTATTTCAAATAATGATTATAACGTGTGAAAGCTCAGAGAGACCATAGAGGTTTCCTTGTCCAATTCCTCATTTTACAAATATGGAACTGAGGTCCAGAAAAGTGACTTACCCAATGCCACCTGGGTACTAAGTTGCAAAACCCTGGCTGTCTTTTGCCTGGACAATCAATCCCCAGGGATGGGAAACTCACCAACTCCTATTCAATTTTTGGAAACAATGTTTGTTAGAAAGTTTTCCTTTACATTGAATCAAAACTTGACTTCTTGTATCTTTTCCCAAATCCCTACTTCTTCAGTAATTTAAACATCAGGAAGATGGGGATCCATTCCAAAATGCAACCTAGAGCTGGGCCAGATGAGAGAATTTCCTAAAGGAAGAAGGAAAGTGATGAAGGAGAGGGAGTTGATCTAACAGAGTCCCATTGTTGGGAGAGGGTTAAGCAGAAAAGAGGAAATATTCTATGGTCAAGCCAAAAACATCTAACACTTTCCCCACATATTATTGTTGTTCAGTTGTTTTTTATTTATGTCTCACTCTTTATGATCCTATTTGGGATTTTCTTCACAAAGATATTGGAGTGGTTTGTCATTTCCTTCTCCAGCTCATTTTATAGACGAGGAAACAAAGGCATACAGGATTAAGTGATTTGCCCAGGATGACATAGCTAGTAAATGTTTGAGGCCAGATTTGAACTCAGGAAGATGAGTCTTTCTGATTCCAAGCCCTGTGCTCTAACTACTATACAACCTAGATGCCCACATAACGACACTTCAAATATATGGAGACATTTATCATTATTATATCTTCTATTCTAAGTCCTTCTTAGCCAGTCCTCCTCCTCTAACCAAAACATCCCCAATCTTCATATGATGTGTGATCTCCAGTACTCTCATTGTGCTGGTCACCCTGCTCTGTACACCATGCAGATTTTCAGTGGCCTTCCTAAAATGTGGTATCTTATATTGAACACAGTACTCTTGGTATTCTCTAACTAGGGTAACGCACAATGGGAATTGTCAGTCACTTCCCACCCACCCCCTGCCTCATTCTGGATTCTATACTTTCATTAATTCTGCTTAATGTGCCACATGGCATAGTGGATAGAGGACAAGACTTGAATTCAGGAATACCTGGGTTTATAAGTTTTACTTACTCATATGAGCTGTGTGGTCCTAGGTGTGTCCACTTAAACTCTCAGTGCTTCTGATAGCTTTCCAAGACAAGGAGCTACAGATGAATTACTGATCTGCATGAAGGAGAGAGTTTCTACATGATGAAATCACAGATCAAGATATTCTCTCTCTTTACCCCAAACCAACCTCCCAAAGAAGGCATATACAATGATCCACTCTGGGATTTGTCAAAGGTTGTACTGTTTTGTCTTAGTGTGGAGCAGGGCATGCACACAAAAAAATGGAGGAATAAGAAAGGGACTGGGAGAGGGGTGAAGGGAGAGGAAGAATAGGGAAAATTATTAAAGAGGTGCACAAGGGAAAGCTATTACAGTAGAGGGGAAAATGGAGGGGAAGGCAATGTTTAAACCTCATTCTCATCCGAAGTAGTTCAAAGAAGGAAGAATATATATATATATAAATTTAGTTTGGTACAGAAATCTATCTTACCCAAAATGTAAGTAGAAGGGGAAAGGGATAGGAGAAAGGGGAAGTAGTATTGAGTGAGTGGATTAAAGAAGGCAGTGATGAAAAAAGAATTTTGAGAAAAAGGATGAGAGAGGAGTGGGATAGAAAAGGAGAGAGTGGGGGAGAGGGAGAGAAAAGAAAAGAAGAAAATAGGATGGAGAGAAAAACATAAGTAGGAATCACAACTGGGATGGGATGAACTCACTCATAAAACAGAAGCAGAGAGCAGAATGGATTAGAAAACAGGATCCAGCAATATGTTACTTATAGGAAACATTCTCGAAATAGAAAGACATTCACCCAGTGTTAAAATAGGGATTGGAGTAGAATCTATTATGCTTTAGCTGAAATAAGAAAGGCAGGGGTAACAATCACAATCTCAGACAAAGCAAAAACAAAAATAGGTCTAATTAAAATAGATAATCAGGAAAACTACATCCTGCTAAGAGGTACCATGGACAATGAAGTAATCTCAATTCTAATCATACATCCACCAAATGGCATAGTATTCAAATTCTTAAAGGAAAAGGAGGAAATAGACAGTAAAATTATACTAGTGAGGAACTTCAACTTTCCCTTCTCAGAACTAGGTAAATATAGTCATGAAATAAATTAAGAAGGAAGTTTAGTAGAAGAATAGCATTTTAGAAATATTAGATATGATAGACCCCTAGAGAAAACTGAATGGGAAATAGAAAGGAATATACCTTTTTCTCAGTTATATATGACACTCACAAAAATTGGTCATGTGTTAGAGCATAAAAATATCAGCAAAAAATGTGGAAAAGCAGAAAAATTAAATGCATTCTTTTCATGATAATGAAATACATTTATATAATATAATAATAATTACATTCAATAAAGGGCCTTGGAAGCAAAGATTACAAAGTAATTGGAAACAAAATAATCTAATCTTAAAGAATGAGTAGCTCAGGGGACAGCTGGTTGACTCAGTGAATTGAGAGACAGGCCCAGAGACTCCTGGTCCTGGGTTCAAATCTGGACTCAGATAATTCCTAGCTGTGTGACCCTAGGCAAGTCACTTAACCCCCATTGCCTAGCCCTTACCACTCTTCTGCCTTGGAGCCAATACACAGTATTGACTCCAAGATGGAAGGTAAGGGTTTAAAAAAAAAAAAAAGAATGAGTAGCTCAAAGAAAAAAATCATAAAAACAATAATTTCATTAAAGCTAATGGTAACAATGAGACAATATACAAAGTTTATCAGATGCAATCAAAGCAGTACTTAGGGGAATGACGAGGTGGTGCAGTGGATAGAGCATCAGGCTTGGAGGCAGGAAGACTCATCTTCCTGAGTTAAAATCTAGACTCAGACACTTACTAGCTGTGTGACCCTGGGCAAGTCACTTAACCTTGTTTATCTCAGTTTTCTCAACTATAAAATGAGCTGAAGAACGTAATGGCAAACCACTTCAGTATCTTTGCCAAGAAAACCCCAAATGGGGTCAAGAAGAGTCACAGACATGACTAAAAAATGACTAAGAACAACAATAACAAAATAGGCATAATATATTTATTTTATAACAAAGTTTAAATATTACATATATGCTTACACCAATAAAAAAGAGAAAGAGGAAATCAATGAATCGAGCAGTCAACTAAAAAGTAACAACAGAGAAAGAACAAATTAAAATTCACTAATTAAATATCAAAATAGAAATTCTGAAAATCAAAGGAGAGATTGATAAAATTGGATGTATAGGGCAGGATAAATAATAGAGCATATTGCTATGTATTGTTTCAAGCTCATCCCCAGATGAGTGATGTTTGTGATGTCATGTGTTTACTTAGCTAATTGATTTATTCTCTCTCATCCCTTTCCTTCTTCCCCTCCAGGAAACTCTCTCACCCTAAACTGGTCCAGCTCTATGGGGTCTGTTTGGAGCAGGCTCCTATCTGCCTGGTGTTTGAGTTCATGGAACATGGCTGCCTATCTGATTACCTCCGGAACCAACGGGGTCTCTTTTCTGCTGACACCCTCCTGGGCATGTGCCAGGATGTGTGTGAGGGAATGGCCTACTTGGAAGAGGCTTGTGTCATCCACAGAGACCTGGTGAGTTACTACCAAAACCAACATGCCAAACCAAGGATGGAAACCAAAGCCACTGCTATTCACCCTTGGAGTGAGGCTTGGAGTGGCCCATATTTCTGCAGTAAGGAGCCACGTGGTCTCATAGTTAGGCACCTGTTTAAGTGGATGGCGTTTATATAGTGTTTGAAGGCTTGCAAAATACCTCACAAAGATTTTCTCATTTGATCCTCACAGCAACCCTACGAGGTAGGTGATGTTGTTATCTGCAATTTGCAAATGGGGAACTGAAACACAGAGGAGAAGTAATTTGCCAACATCAAATAGCAAGGAAATATTTGAAACAGAATTTGAACCCAGGTCTTCTGAACTCCAGGGTTGGCTCTCTAACCACTGTCCTACCACCCAGCTGCCTGTCATAATTAAGAGATAACAAGAAAGATGAAGCTGAAGAACAAGTCTCTTCTAGATAATGGAGAGACGTCCTTCTCTTCTCCTTTTCTGAAAATGAGGGGATTGGCTTAGATATGATCTTTTTAAAAAAAAAAAAGCACTTATGTCTTAGAATTAATAATAAATTTCAGTACCAAGACAGAAGAGTAGTAAGGGTTAGGCAGTTAAGGGACTTGCCCAGACTCACAAACACTAGAAAGTGTCCAATACCAGATTTGAACCTTGGTCTGGAGTCCAGCCCTGGCTCTCTATCCACCAAGCCACTAGCAGCCCACCCCACCCCGCCCTGCCCCAGATAAGATCTTAGTCTGTCCCTTCCAGCTCTAACATTCTATGCCTGCTGATAAGGAAATGAAGATCACTCGCCTGATTAATGACAGAACCATCAGAACTTGATCCTAGGGCTTCCTGACTCCAAATCCAGCTTTGCATCATCTTGTCTCCTTTGATTAAGAGGCATTTCCAGTTTAATCACTCAGGGACTGAAAGGCTGTTTTCATGAAATAGAAGAGAGAGGGGCCGCATCCGAAAGACCTGGATTCACAATCCTGCCTCTTTATGACACAGACCCACATACACCTTGAGTATGTAATTTGACTTCTCAGCATCCTCCCACCCTCAACCCAATTATTCCCCAAGACATTAAGTCGCTGATTTTCATTGACAAAGGGAGTTTAACTCCACACTGCTCTCACCCCACTCCAAACAAATGAAAAACATTTATTGAGCAATTACTCTAGAGAAAACATTTTCCTCCTTCCTGGTGCCCATGGCAGAGGGAGGAAATGTAAAGACAAATGAGTTCTAGTCTTCAGGTTCTGGACACTTAAATCTACATGGAAAGATGGGAGATAAGAGCAGGTAGGTGGCAAAAATAACATTAGCACAATATTACCATAACATGTTCGGCCATTCTCCAGTTGATAATGGGCAGCCTCCCAGTTTCCATTCTTTACCACCAGAAAAGCTGCTACAATTATTTTTGTACAAATGGGTCTTTTTTCCTCTTTCTTTGATCTCTCTGAGGGGATAGACATGGTAGTGGCTTACCTGGGTCAAAGAGAGGGTACACAATTGAATAATGTTGGGGGCATAATTCCAAATTACTTTTCAGAATGGCTGGACTACCAACAGTATATGAATAGACTTGTTTTCTCAAACTCCTCTAGCATTTGTCAGTTTCCATTTGTCAGCTTTACAATTTCAGTTGTTTAAATTTGCTCTTTTTCTAAAGTATGTTTTCACATTTAAAAAAAAAAAAAAGATCCAGCAACTAGCCTGGAGTCAGGAAGACCTGAGTTCAAATCTCACCTCAGACATTTATTGGTTGTACAATCCTAGGCAAGTCATTTAACCTCCATTTGTCTCAGTTTCCCCAACTGTAAAATAAGGATAAAAATAGCACCCAAGATGTTGCTGCGAGGATCAAATGAGATGATATTCAGGGGCAGCTAGATAGTACAATGGATAGAATGCTAGGCCTGGAATGGGGGGGGGGGGGGAGGGCCTGACTTTAAATGTGGCTTAAAACACTCCCTAGCTGTGTGACCCTGGACAAGTCACTTAACCCAATTGCCTAGCCCTTGCTGCTTTTCTGTCTTAAAATGACTAATTACTTAAAATTACTAATAATTACTTAAATTACTAAAACAGAAGGTGAGAATTTTTTAAAGTATGTTCCATAGTGCCTGGCACATAGTAAGTGCTATGTAGAAAGGTTAGCTATTATTATTAATTATAATACAAATATGAAGGCAGTAAGTACACAGGAGGAACAGTAGCAACTGCCCCGAGAGATCTAAGGAAGGAGAGGCTATTTATCTGGTCCCTAGTGCTGTAATTTCCTCTCACACCAGACTCTGTCCATCAGAGCCCATCACTGCTGTAACGAGATTGCCGCAGATTTCTCATAATGGGGATCACAGCCATAAGCTATTGGAGCAAACTCGTGCAGCCTGATGGCTGGATACCTTCTAACTCACTTCCAGCGGGGGTGTTGTAAGCCTTAATTAATGTTTGTAAAGCTCCCTTGATGTCCTTGCACAACAAATAACACAGGCAAAATACTGTTATTATAAGAGACTCTTTAATTACTGATTACTCGCCAACCGTTTCCCTTTTCTTCTGCCTTGACTCCAGGCCGCACGGAACTGTTTGGTGGGAGAAAACCAAGTCATCAAAGTGTCAGACTTTGGCATGACAAGGTAAGCAGCTCGAGGTGGTCCGGGCCTGACTTGGGTGGGAGCCGGGCCCCGTCTCTTCTGAAGATGGCTTTCTGAGCTTCATCCTCTGCTCTTCTTTTCTAGGTTTGTTCTCGACGACCAGTACACAAGCTCTACCGGCACCAAGTTCCCTGTGAAGTGGGCTTCCCCAGAGGTTTTCTCTTTCAGTCGTTATAGTAGCAAATCTGACGTGTGGTCATTTGGTAAGTATCACTAAGGAACCCTGCCAGATTGTGTTTCTGTGGGCCTCAGTTTCTTCATCTGGAAAATTTTTAAAAATATCAGGTTGATACCTCTAAAGTCCCCTCCATGTTTGATAGTCTTTAATACTTATGTTTCCTTAAATGCTTGTGAATGATGGATTAGGAGCTATTTTTAGATGGGCCTTCCACAGGATAGTTTCCTTAACAATTTAAGACACTATTATATTATATTTATTAACTGAATACTTTGTGCCTAGAACACAGATCTGCTAGGGGATAAGAGGAGAATCTCTCAATGATTTAAGAGATAGCCTTCATGAATTGCTCTATGTGAAAAAATTTCCCCCCTAGTATAACTTCAATGGTCACCCAATTTCTGCCTGAACAAGAATCTCTTCTATTGTGTTTCTGATTGCAGTATGGCGTAATAGGAAGAGCAATAGACTTAGAGTCTAGAAGGCCTAGGTTCAGATCCCACCCCAGACACTTAGTAGCTGTTTGACCTTGAACAAGCTGCTTTATATCTCTAGGCCTTAGCTTGATTATCTATAAAAAGGACTCTGAGGTATCTCTCAACTCTAGCCCTATAACCTCTAATAAGCAGTCATCCATATTTTCCTCAAAGATCTGCAGTGAAAGGGAGCCCAACACCTTCCCACCTCTACTTTGGGGGCCAACTTCCCAAAGATGGTTCAGTGGACTTGGAGGCAGGAAGAAATGGGTTCAGATACAGCTTCAGACATTTACTAGTTTGTGACCTTGGGCAAGTCTGTTTGACCTCTAGCATCTGTGATCCCTATAAAGATGAAAGCATGATTCCTTGAAGTCAAGAGAGGGATTGTGCATGGTTTCATATTTCCCATAGTACAAATCTCATTTTTTCATCTGTAAAAACCTCACAGGGTTGGTGTGAGGATCAAATGAATTAATACATACCTTTAAAGCACTGTAGAAACATGACCTTTGTTGTCAGGAACTTCCTTAAATTGAGTTACACTGAAACAGAGATAACAAACATACAGTTTGTCCAGGTCCATATTCAAAGCTTTTGTGGTTTAGAAGAAACGTGGCCCTCTAGCACTTCCTTTGAGAACCCAGTGTCACAGACAGGTCAAATGTAGACATCAGATTGGAATTCAGCAGAGGACTCCTCCTAAAGGTGCCAGAGTATAATTTTGTTTCAGGAGATAACACATAGTACCAAGAATGGTAAAATATTAAATGTTAACTTATATAATCTAGACAGTGTCACAGATATTCCCTTGTAAGAGAAAGGTCAGTGTCCTAGAAACCTTTCTCTTTTCATATTGAAGTGTCAAGAGGGCTGTCTGTGCCTTCGGATGATGATAGGGACTCTTGGGGTCAGGATGGGGACTCTGTCCCATTACTACTTCTTTGGAATCTCTTTCGGAGAAGCATAGGTACCCCATCTTTCCTAGTTGTCATTTTATTAAACAGCCAACCCATTTTGCAGGGCACTGAGATACAGGATGTCTCTGGGTTCTGCTGCCTCATCTACTTAATTCCTTTGCCCCAGTACAATCTGACCAGGTAAAGAGAAGGTGGTCACATGGGTTCTCATTACCTTCCAAATGAATGGTCTCTGTTTCCAGGCTCTTCCCCTCTCAAATCCATCCTATGTTCCCCTACCAGATTAAACTTCCTAAAACACCACTTTGTACATGTTGCCAGTCAGGTCAAAAACTTTTATCAGTACCCTAATGTCTACAGAATTTACCCCTTAGACTACAAGGCAATGTCTACACGATATGGCTCTCTCTTACTCCTGCTTTCCACAATGCTTACATTATAGCATTACTTTTCTATTGATTAGTCTCTAAATATCTTATTTCCATGTCTTTGTTTATAATACCCCCTTTGCTTGAAGTACCCCTTCTTTTCATGTCTAAGTTTCAGCCTTGAGCCCACTCTCAGTGCTGAATGATCACTTTACCCTGCGACCTCTAAAACTTATTGTCTGCACCACAGTCAGATCTGGCCCTTGAGTTTTATTTAGTTTACCACCCTCTCCTGGTCTATACCATTCACATACTACTTAGAATAATAGATTTAGAGTTGGAAATGGCCTTAAAGTACCTCTAGTTCAACCAGTTTATAGATGAACAAACTGAGGACCTAAGAAATTGCACTGTCATAAAGGGAGTAAGTGATAGAAGTAAGAATTTAATATAGATTCTCTGACTTTCACAGCCTCTGATTACAAATATAGCACTCTTTCTTCATTAGCTGGCTCTAACTCATTACCTTGTACTATTTTATATACACGTGTATTTATACACACAGACAATCTATATCTGCATATACATATATGTAAGTTGCCTAAATTCCCAACTACATTGTAATAGTCTGGAATGAAGGGATAAGATCTTATATTTCTTTTTGTCTACAAGAGCAGGTAATCAATAAATATGTCAGTGATGATTTCACCTGTTATCATGATATTTTTTTTATCAAATCATAAAGATAGTATTAGGATAATTTCCCACAGTTTAGGTAACTTTAGAAGATTGGGTCAATATCTAAGTGCAAAGCTCTGCAATTTGCAGAGAGTTGGAAGAAAAGATCAAATAATGGAAGGAATGACAAGAAAATGATCAGAGGCTGTAAACATAACAAATTGGAGCTGGAAGAGATCTTATAAGATGATGGAGTCCAACTCCCCCTATTTTGCAGATGAGAAAACAGAGACCCAAAGAGGCTAAGTGACTTCTCTGGTGTTACAGAGCAATTAACTAGCAGGGCTTAGATTGAACCCAGCACCCTATGGCTCCAAATTCAGCATCATTTTCCTTATAACATGCTGGTTAAACCTAAGAGAGAGTTATGATACAGTGAAAAAAAAAGCACTGGACTTCTTCTGCCCAGAAAAACCTAGCTTTTTTTTTAATTTTTAAAAATATTTTTCCATGGTTACATGATTCATTTTCTCTCCTTCCCCTTTTCCCTCCCCACTCCCAGAGCAGACAAGTAAGTTCACTGAGAAACCTAATTTGAATCTCAGTTCTGACAGTTATTTGCCACATAGTCATGGGCAAGTCTCTTCCCTTCTCTTAGCCTTAGTTTCTGCTTCTGTAAAATACATGGATATTATTGCTTTTTTTTTGAGACAGCGTTTCCCTATGTTTCCTAGGCTATAAATGCAGCAGTCATGGGCCCAATCCCAATATTGGCTGGCCTAGAAGCTTTGTTTTGCTCCATTTCTTTTTTTTCTCCAGATTTGGAAATTTTTATTTAATTAATTAATTTAGAATATTTTTACATGGTTACAAGATTTATGTTCTTTCCCTCCCTTCCTCCCACCCCCTCCCATAGCCTACGTGCAATTCCACTGTGTTTTACATGTGTCATTGATCAAGACCTATTTCCATATTATTGATATTTGAATTAGGGTGATCATTTAGAACAATGATTCCCAAAGTGGGTGCCACTGCCACCTGGTGGGTGCTGCAGGGATCCAGGACGCGGTGATGGCCACAGGTGCATTTGGGGGCAGTGAATGACTGTAAGGAGGCAGTGATAGTATGTGACAGGGGATGCTAAGTAATATTTTTTCTGGAAAGCAGATGGTAGGCCAAAAAAGTTTGGGAACCACTAGTTTAGAGTCTACATCCCCAATCATGTCCCCATCAACCTATGTGATCAAGCAGATGTTTTGTTTTTTTTCCTGTATTTCTGCTCTCACAGTTCTTTCTCTCAATGTGGATAGCATTCTTCCTCATAAGTCCCTCAGAATTGTCCTGGATCATTGCATTGCTGCCAGCAGAGAAGTCCATTACATTTGATTGTGTCACAGTGTATCAGTCTCTGTGTATAAGGTTCACCTTGATCTGCTCCTTTCACTCTGCATCAATTCCTGGAGGTAGTTCCAGTTCACATGGAATTCCTCCAGTTCATTATTCCTTTGCTTGCTCCATTTCCTAACTGAGCCTGGAGGGCCTTTTTCTCCTGCAGGCTTAGCATGATGGTGATCTACTTGGGGCAGACACTAGGTTAGTTTTAGCTTCATGACACCTCAGAATCTGTGATCTCCAACAATCCACCAGCCTTGACTTCCCAAATAGTAAACATTACATTAATCTGCTTGGTTATTATTGTTAACCACTATATTCTTGTCCCTTTCTATAGGAGTTCTAATGTGGGAAGTCTTCAGTGAGGGAAAAATCCCTTATGAAAACAGTAGCAACACCAAAGTGGTGGAGGATATCAGCACTGGATACCGGCTGTATAAACCTAGACTGTCTTCCCCTCTCATCTACCAAGTCATGAATGATTGCTGGAAAGAGGTCAGTATAAAAGGGATCCCCTTGTCGTCTTGTGATTCTTTCCTAGAAAAAGTATCAGCAATTGAAGGAATGAGATAACAGAGATGACTGGGAGATACTGAATTTGAGCAAGAAACTGACTTGACTTAGAATGGGGTGGTGATTCAAAGCATGGGAAAGAAGCAGTAGATGGTCAGCTGATGGATGAATGTCTGTCATTGGCACACCAGTTGAGATAAATTCAGAAGGACTCACCACAAGGTTGATTTTAGAATTATGATTTCTTTTAGCTTCATAAATTTGCAGAGACCCTAGGCATTAAGTAGCTGTGATCTGCCAAAGGGAAGGAAACAACATGATAAAATTATAAATTCTTGCTATTTCGAATATCTACCATACATGTATGCATCTATCAACCAAACATTTATTAAGTGCCTACTAGGTACCAGGCTCTGTGGTAGGTGCATTAGGTACACAGTCATACAAAGAGTGAAATAATCTCTATTCTCAAGGAATTTACATTTTAACAAAGAAGGCAACCAGGACATATATAAGTAAACTAAATATAAAGTAGCAAATATGAGATAGTTTGAAAAGGAGGGACTTGTGATCTCTCTCCATCTATCTATCCATCCATCCCTTCATCCCATCCATCCATTCTATCTATCTATCTATCTATCTATCTATCTATCTATCTATCTATCTATCTGTCTGTCTGTCTCTCTGTCTAACTATCTATCTATCCATCCATCTCTCTTTACATTCTCTTACTCTGAATGCATAGAATATGGTCAATTGAATTTCTGGTCAACTAGAATTTCCTTTTTGCTTTAGTCCTCACTTTTATAAATCTTTCTGAAAGGTTCAAGTTTACTTTCCTTCAATAGCAATATAGAATAGGTACAACATATTTTAATCTTTTTTTGACTGATTAAAGATCTTTCCAAACCCATTGGTTATTACTTTGAATTGTGATGATTTCTGTAGTGTGCTGAGGAGGCAGACAGAGTTTCTAACTTATTCATTTAAATAGCCATCAACTGACCTCAAGAATTTGTTGTTTTAAAAGTAACTCTCCAGTGTGAGTTCCTTTTTTTCAATACGATAAGCATTTATTAAGCACTTGCTGTGTGACAGACATTGTGTTAAGTGCTAGTGATACCGATAAAAAAAAAGACAGTCCTTGTCTCCAAACCATAAAGAGTAGCAGATGGAAACTGGATTGAGTTGTAAGCCCAATTTCTGCTCTCTTATAGAAGAAGGCATCAGGAAGGAATTGGTCATCCACCTTCTAGCTCTCCAATGAGAGTGGAGAGGAGTCAGAGGGAGATGATATCCATGTTTAATATGGCAGCAGAGTAGTGACATTACAAATGATGAACTTTTCCTAAGAAGAACATTTTGCTCTGTGGAATTGAAAGAGTGAAGAAAAGACTACAATTAACTAAAAGTTCAAATAGGTTAAATTATGATTAGGAGGGGGGTTTTATTCAATGTGTGTATTGAAAAAATAAATATTTGGTAGGTTAAAGTATAGATAGGATAATTGGTTATTAATAGCTTGGTGACTGATAACTGAGTCCTCCAGGTTCTTAGATACTCTTGGGCCAATAACTTGATCTAGGAAAGGATTTTCAGGGAGAGGCTGTTAGATGACAACAACAAGGTTTATTTAATTAACAAGGATAGGTAGGGAAGAGATTGGGATTAACTAATTTAGAAAAAGATCTAGATTCCCTCCCACCAAAATCCAACAGATTCTCTAAATTGATCTCACTAAAATCATCCAGCTGCCTAACTCAAATCCTATCCAGAGTTTCCCTATGATGATGTTTAGAGTAAAGGAAATCTGGTAGGTGAAATAGGTCCTCAAAAGGGTACTCTATGAATCTAGCAGGTAACAGCAAGTAAATCCAAATTGGAGAGGAAGTAAGGCTCTTGACACCACTCTCCACCAGTGTGTGTCTCACCTACAACTCAGCCTCTTTCCAGCCAGTGAACTCTTGATGACTGGTGATTCACAAAGACAGGATATGGAGAGAAAGACCAGATACCACCATCCAGGTGTAAGTCCAGGGAATAACTGACAACTCAGCCAGTCACTCACCCAAAGTTCTGGAATCTTTCCTCTGCTTTCTGCCTGTCACCTTCACTTACTTTCCTAATTTCCCCACAACAGTATATACACATACATATTCCCTATTTATATGTAGTGGTTGAGATCATGCTGTTAAATAGTTTCAAAATGTGGTTTAGACTAACATAGGATGGGAGACCCTGCTTCGGGCTGTCATATTTGTCTCCTGGGAAGACTCACACCACTGTGCTTTCCTCTCTCTCTAGAAACCAGAAGACAGACCATCTTTCTCCAGCCTGCTGTGTCAGCTGGCTGAAATCGCTGAATCTGCACTTTAAGCCAGGGTCTCTGGGAATTGCTGAATCCAAGCTCTAACCTGGGGTCTCTGTGGCTCTGTGGCGATTGTCTAAACAGAGACAGGAAATTCCTACCTCCACAGAGCATTAAGGACAGCCTCCATCCCAATCCTTTCTAAAGGCCATGACACCTGGGTGAGCCAGGCCTCAGAGCTGCCAGGGAAGCAGTGATTTGAGAACTGCCTGGAGAATAGAAGGAGTCAGATTGGAATCCAGAAAAGGTGGCAGAGGAACCACCATCTTGAAGCCCATTCATTACTCACCTAACTTCATGCACAGAGAACAAGATGCAATCTAGAAGCTTTTGGGGGGATATTTCTTGAATATCTTGGGGACAGGGTCTGAAACTTGGGGGATTGAGTAGGGGCAAGGGGACAGTCTTCCTCTAACCCCATAGACTGAACGAATCTTTCTTTAGACTCTATAGCTCCATGTCCCAGAATTTTCAAGGACTCGTAGGCTCACATGCTTTGCAGCAGGCCAAGCATACACTTCTCTCCCCACCCCCACAAAGAAAGAGGGAGCTGCATCAGCTGTGCCAGGTACATTGACCCAACCACTGTGAACCACAGCTTCCTGCCCACACACAGAAAAGGTTGAAACAATTCCATGGGGCTGATGGGTTCCGCCGCAGATGGCTGTAGTTGTAGCTAGCAACACTGGCACCTGTCTGCTCAAAGGAGATGGTACAAGGCTGCTGCTTCTCTTACTGAGAAGGGGAAGAAACTGTTCATTTAAAAATGGCTCACCATCATCTATAATGGAGCTTCCAAGAACCACCTCCCTGTCTTTCTGCCTTGTTCTAGTCTTAACATCAGGAGCCAGCCAACTCTTTGCACAGGTCTTTTCCTTCTGGTGGTTAGGGGAACAAAGGAAAAGGTTTAAAATGAAAACTCCAAGGGTCACAAGTCTCAAGAAAAAATAAGGAATCAAAGCATTTCCCCCCTTAAACACAGGTGGATGGAAATTGTTGGATGGGTGAGAAACTCTTCAATCCGCTACCTCGTTCAGAGGCAAGAGCAAAAGTAAGACTAGGAGCCAGAGAGAGGAAACCAAGTCAGTGAAGTTTTGAAATCCTGAAATCCCTCCTAGGTTGATTATCGAGGTGATGAACCCGTCTCCACAAATGAGAATGGAATTCCCATTCCCCTGCTCGGTATTCTTTACCTCTTCCCATGGTCTTAGTTTCTACCTTCAACTTAACTCAGCATACAAATGATGTAAAAAGGAAACAACCATTTATTAAGCACCTACTATGTGCCTGGCATTATGCTAGGTGCTTTACAAATATGACCTCCTTTGAACTCCACAACAGCCTTATGAGATTGATACTATTATCACCATTTTACAGCTGAGGAAATTATAGTTAAAGAGAAGTTAGAGGACTAGCTTAGACTCTCACAGCTAGTAAATGCCTGAGGTTATATTTGAACCCAGTTCTTCCTGACTCCAGGCATAGCCCACCAACTGCCTAAACCATTAAGCATGAAGTGGATAAAAGTCTATTCAGGGACTATAAGACAACATCTGCCAACAATCCTCCTGTTGCTTGGCTTTTGAGAAATGATGGGACTCTGTTTGGAAAATAATAGTCTTATAAGTTAATGACCTGACCCCCTAAAATTGCACGCCAAGCAGCATTATAAGAGTCCATTTACTGCATAAGCTATGACATTGCTCTTTCTAATTCTGTAGTGAAGGACAAAAATATAAAGTTCCACATTTTCGTGTTAGTTTTTTATTAGTGGCAATTGGTTTATTTTTAGGCAGACATTGAAGAAAAGCCTCTGCAGTCTTTTTTGAACACCTTGTAGCCTGACACAAGACAGATTAGATCTTCTACCTTATTCAGATAAAAGTTATTTGAGAAATTACTGAACTATGTGAAATTACTGAACTATGTCACAGTATGCTCTTTTTAGACTTTGTAAACTATGGAATAATTTGCTAATTTGAGATTCAGATGCCTTTATCACTATAAGGGGAACAGATGATTTCACTTACTCATCCAAAATAACTTCTATGGATGGTGGTTTGTTTTTTGTTTTGTTTGTTTTGTTTTGATGGGGCTGAGAGACCGACTCCTCTTTTGAAGTCCTTAAGACCTCTGAAACATTCAGCCTAGAATAGAAGCATGTGGACTGATTGATTCCAGGGATCTAATTGTTTTCTGTAATATCCTCTATGTTATATTGTTTGCTTGTTAGCTTTTACCAGCAGATTTATTGTGAGCTTGACAAGACGTTTGGATACATTTCATTCTCCAGCTATCCTACACTTCAAATCCATTTTTTTTCCTGGTTGGCTTTCTTCTCTAAAAATGGTGCCTAGATTCTTAGTAGGAGAGAATCCCTTTGGATCAGTTTTCAATTCTAGTTGTATTTTTGTATTCATCTGCAATATTCCTTTAAGAATATATATTTATATTTGAATGAGTTGTATTTATGAGAAGACAGTTGTATCTAGTGATGGGTATGAAGTAATGTACAATAAATCTTATACTTTTTTCTTATTGCACAAAGTTCAAAGTCAGTCATGTTCAATGAATACAGTTCTTACTATTCCAACGATGGTGTACAGAACTTAGGGTAAGATTTCAGTCCAATTCGAAATATCAAACATAACTGATTAACCAAAACTTTCATGCATATAAAAAAACTCAGCTGGATTTAGCTTCAAAAAATAAAAGCCTAAACTTTTACATAAGCTCCAAATTGACTAATTAACTCAACCCAAAAGGTCAATAAATGAATTAAGACAGAAATCTCCAGTGGAGTATCTGACGACTCTGTCCTTATCCTTGTATGACTCAACATTCTTATTAGAAATGAAGATGAAGACATTAATGCCCTACCCAATCAAATCAGAAAAACATAAAGCTTGAAGGGATAGATAACATGATGGATGCCAGAACTGAGACTCAGTAGGCTCTTGGCAGATGGAAACAAGGGGCTAAAGCTAATAAAATAAGATTTAATAAGGCCAAGTATAAAGTTCTATATTTGTGTTCAAAAATCAATTCCAAGAAAATGGAATGGGAGAGCTGGATCTAGAAAAAGTGAGAGGAGGGTTTAGAGGCTTTTGTGGGTATTCAAGTTCATATCAAATAGCAGTGTGATATAGCAGCCTGCCAAACCCCAACATACAAGGAATTTTAGGCCACATTAGTAGGAGAATATGGGATCACAAAGAGTTGGACATAATTAAAATACTAAACAATAAGTAGAGAGATAACATCTATAATTAGGAACAGTGATATCTTGCTATCTTCCTTAGTTAGATCACTTCTGGAGTACATTACTTAGTTCTGACTCTACATTTTAGGGAACACAGATGACAACCTTTGTAGAGGAAGCTGCTTGTGAATGCTGAGGTAGACTGAAACCAGGCAGTAATTGGGGATATTTAGCATGGAGAAGAGAAGATTTAAGGGGATGTGATCCTCCCCTTTAGAATTTTTGAAAGAACAAATTAAGAAGACAACACTGATTCCCAATGTAATGAAAAATTCCTAAAGATTAGAAGTGAAATAGATTGCTTCAGGGAGCAGTGAGTTCTCCATCACTGGAAGGTTTTAGGTAGCTGCTTCATGTCCACTTATTGGGAAATCACAGGCTTCTTGTACAGGTCAAATGAAACTCCCATTGAGGTATCTTCCAATTCTAAGACTGACCTCTCCTAAATTCTGGTTTTATTCAAGGCTCAGCTCAAGGACTCTTTATTTTTTCATTTTTAAAAAGATATTTTATTTTCCCAATTACATGTAATAACAATTTTCAACACATGTTTTCTGAAATTATAACATCCAAATTTTTTCCCTCCCTTCCTTTGCCCCTCTCAAAGGTAATTTGATCTGTGTTATACATGTATTATTATGCAAACATACTTCCACATTGGTCATTGTTGTAAGAGAATACTCATAAAAAAACAAAACCTCAAAATAAAACCATAAACAAAATAATATAAAAGATAGGTGTATAGCATTCTGTGTCATTAGTCCTTCAGAATTGTCCTGGATTGTTGTATTGTTTGAGAATAGCTAAATCTTTCACAACTGATCATCTTGGAATATTGTTGTTTCTGTGTACAATATTCTCCTGATTCTGCTTGTTTTGCTTTGCATCAGTTCATGTAGGTCTTTCCAGCTTTTTCTGAAATCATCTAGCTCATTGTTTCTTATAGCACAGTAGTATTCCATCACCATTATATACCACAATTTGTTCAGCCATGCCCCAATCAATGGATATTTCCAGTTTCCAATTCTTTGCCACTACAAAAAGAGCTGTTATAAATATTTTTCTGCAAGTAGGTCCTTTCTCCTTTTTTATTATCTTTTTGGTATAATACCTAATAGTGGTATGATAATATAACACAGTTTTATAGACCTTTAGACATAGTTCCAAATCCTCTAGAATTATTGGATCAGTTCAGAATGCCACCAACAATGTGTCAGTGTCCCAATTTTGCCACATCCTTTCCACATTTATCACTTTCTCAAGGACCCTTTCTAAGGCCTTTCCTCATCCTCAGTGCCCTCCTCCCCCACTCCACTTTTAGTGCCACTCCCAAATTATTTGAATGTATTTTGTATAGACTTTTAATATACCTGTATATATACATATCTCCTCCAGCTAGACTATAAAGCCTTAAGTTGTTAATTTTATGTTCCGGTTGGGTCTGTCTCTTCGTGACCCAATTTGAGATTTTCTTGGCAAAGATGCTAGATTGGTTTGCCATTTCCTTCTCCAGTTCATTTTACAGATGAGGAACTGAGGCAAACAGGATTAAGAGACTTGCCCAGGATCACCCAGCTAGTAAGTGTCTGAAGCTGGATTTGAAGTCATAAAATGAGTATATAAATGGAGATTTTGAACCTTGGACTGCATCCCCCATAAGTCCCTTAGTATTTCCCAAAACTCCCTTTAATCTCTCCTGTGCCTCCACATTTGTGTGGTCACGTTATTGTTTTATAAGTTCTAGAGCTCCTCCCTCTTTCTCTTTTGCTCTGGCAAGCGGTCTGGTTAGTACCTTTCTAGTTAGTTTTTTGTTAGTTTATTATTAACAAAACCTTATAAATATATCATATTTGGTTTTTGGATATTAATTTTAAAATCCACATGAGTCTCCCTGATTCCAAGCCCAGGACTTTATCCACTGTATCCCCTACCTGCCCATATGTTGTAATTAAACTCATAATGATCTTTTTTATGATAGTTGGGGCATAGTCTGTTCCTAGTCATAACATACATACACAAGGCCTTGGTAGGATCCATTAATGCTTGCATTTGAGAACCTCCACACCAAAAGGAAGCACTTCCACTTTGGTAGAGGATCAAAAGTTCCTCGTATTTGCATGGCATAAAACACTTGACAAAACTCATAACATAGTCACTTTGGTTTGTTAGGAACTAACTAACTTCTGGGTATTAAATGGCTTAGAACAGTATTAAGCCTATAGAGCAGAGGTTACTAGTCTACACAACTGTGAGTTTATTGGTGTGGAATTGGCTCTTGAGTCATATTTGCAGACATTCTATAGAAGGAAGGGGACTCATTCTTTTTTTTTTTTTCCAGCAAAGTTTTGGAATTCAGTTGCATAGAAAATGAGGGGGAAAGACTTCAGAAACTCAGCATGTTGAAAGAAACAACCTGAGCCACTAATAAGTTCCTTCTCCATAGGAGACAATTAACCAGAGTACCATTAGCAGTGGGTGAGAACGCACCTGTTTTCCACACATGTAATAATAATAACTGGCATATAGATACTTTATTGCATTTGATCTTCACAACAACCTTGGGAAGTAGGACCTGCAGAGATTATTATCCTCATTTTACAGATGAGGAAACTGAGGCTCATGGAGCTTAAGTGATTTGTCCCAAGTTATACAACTAGAAATAGAGGTAGAATTTGAACCTAACTTCCTGCTGCCTTCGGATCTCACAATGCTATTGCATGAACAATGAACATTGGCATGTTCAGGGAGGACTAGCACCTCTGGTGTGAGGGCTTGCTGAGACCTTTACAAAGTGGCTCATCCACATTTGGTGGCCACCTTTCACCCAACTCTTACCTGTAGCTCCAAGAATCTGTAGCATGAGCAGCAGCCACACCTTGGTAAAACCATCTCTACATGGGCTAAACCAGGTTGGGAGTGACTGACTGACAAGCTTCTAACCCATCTGTGAGTTAGGGGAAAGTGTACCCCCAGCAGGCAATGACTTCCCCTGGAGGAATGGTGATATAGGAGGATGAGAATAATTTGTTCCAAAAGCTGTGAAGGATACTCAAGCAGGCGCTGTGGAGCTCTTAAAGCTTACTTAGACATCAAAGACACCAAATTCATCCACTGTATCTAAGACCATCATCAGTTGTCTTAACATTTATTCTGCCACTGGACATGGATGACTCTGGAAGAGTGAACCTGATGACTATGCAACTCTGCCTCCCTTAAATTCAATTTATGAGCAAGTCAGGACACCACCCATCATCCATCATCATGGCATGGGTCCTCTTCAAAAATGTAAGATGAACAACAGCTACTGTACCACACTGCTTCTCCAGTAAGTCAGTCAATAATCATTTATTAAGCACCTACTATGTACCAGGCACTGTGTTAAACTCTGCAGATAGAAATAAAGAAAGGGAAAAAACAGTTCCTGATCTCAAGGAGCTCACAGTGCAAAGGGAGAGACAACATGCAAACAACTGTATACAGATAAGCTACAGACGGGATAAATTGTAGATAATCAAAAGAAGGAGGGGACTAGAATTAGATGGGATCAGGAAAATATTACTGCAGAAAATGGAATTATGTGTAGAATTTAAAAGAAACCAAGGATGGGGGAGTAGCTAATGGGCAGAGCCCCAGGTCTGGAGATGGGAGATCCTGAGTTCAAATGTGACTTCAGATATTTCCCAGAAGTATGACCCTGGGCAAATTACTGCTCTTCTGCCTTCTAACTGTTGTTTAGTATCAATTCTAAGGCAGAAGATAAGGATTTTAAAATAAAATTGTTAATTTAAAAAAAAAGAAAGAAGCCAGGGAAACCAGTAGATAGAGATAAGGAAGAAGAGAATTCCTGATAAAGGAATTCTGTGCAATTCCTTTGGAAATGTCTGGAGTCAGGTATGCTATTATGCCTACAAATTACCTGGTCTCAAATTTCTCATCTGGATTTTTGATGAATGAATACTCTAGGAGAAATCTTGGAAAGGGGCAAAATAATAATAATAATAATAATAATAATAATAATAATAATAATAATAATAATAATAAAAAGAAGAATCATTTACATAGGACTTTAAGGTTTACAAAGCACTTTACAAGTATTATCTCATTTTATCCTCTCCACAACCCTTGAAGTACTACTACTCTCCCCATTTTACAGACAAGGGAACTGAAGTAGGCAAAGGTTAAGTGACTTGCCAGAGGCTCCCTGGCTAGTGGGCTAGTAAGTGTCTGAAGCTGCATTCACACTCTGGTCTGGTCTGGTCTGACTCCAGACCCTGAGCCACTGAGTTGTGTAAAGGTTAAAATTAATGGTTGGATGATGATTATACAAAATTATGTGGTCAGCAGTATTTATTATATCTTGAGTCAGAAATTTATTTATAAATATTTACAAATAGAGCTAAAAAAATAAAAAAGAGAAATCTAAGGGGGGATAGAGAAGTTATCTATCCTGTCAATGTAAATGTTTTTTCCAGGTCTGCTTAATCCAGACAGAGATTAATTAGCTCTCAAACCGGAAGGCTGGTAGTGAGTAACCACACAGCCTCCTCCAAGATGGAGGAATTCCTCCAGAGCTAGGAATGGGGTAATCCAAGAGTCAGAGTCCAAGTAGAGCTTGAGCACATGATCCAAGCTATAGTCTCCAGCAAAGCTCCCTTGAAGACTATCTAAGACTATCTCCAGAAGACAATCTCTTCAGACTATCTTCTCCAAGACCATCTCTTCTGAAGGAATTCGGAGCTTGCTTTTTATGGTGACTTCCTGTCCCTTCCCCTCTTCACTGGGGTCAATCACAGTTTCCAAATTGTCTAATACTGCCCAGTGGGTAGTATCTGTAGGATCAACTTCTCACCTTCTGAAGGTTAAGTTCTCATCAAAGAGATTCACAGATTCCCAGCTGACATCTGGTTTTGGTCCGCAGTGGCTGTCTGCCAGGGGGGACCATAGGCTATTAGCCTTACAAACTGGCTGAGTCTCCTGACACTGAAACACACACTCCTCAGAGGAAGAACACACAATACATCCATTTATATGTGTCCTCGATGAACTTTGGGACCCAAGGGAGTCTTCGTAGGGCTCTAAGTTAAAATAACATCGCACACAGCAATGAATAACAAACATAATCACATTCTAAAAAGAAAAAGGGAATTAAATAAAAAGAAGCAAGAAGCACCCTGGTCCAAAACACAAATTTTAGAAGTCTGAAGGCTCCAGATCTTGGTCTTGTTCCACTCACCAAACAGCCTTTCAAACTTTAAATCTGAGGTGAGAATGGAACATATTCCCACTTTAAAACATCTTCAGACTTTAAGGTAGAATTGGGAAGGGAAGGTACTATATTGTTCCCATTTGGCAGATGAGGACATTGAACAAGTGACTTCTCTGCAAGTATTAGGGACAGAACTCAGTCTAGAACCTAGATGGCCTGACTCCCAATCTATACCTATGTTTGTTTGTTTGTTTGTTTTAATTAAAAAAAATTTTTTTTCAATCCTTACCTTCTCTCTTAGTTATCCATTCCAAGGCAGAAGAACCAAAAGGGCTATGCAATTACGGTTTAGTGACTTGCCCAGGGTCACACAGGAAGTTTCTGAGGACAGATTTGAACCTAGGGCCTCCTGACTCCAGATCTGGGGCTCTATCCATTGTGCTGCCTCACTGCCCGCCATGCCCATGTTCTTTATATTGTCCCTCAAACCATATCCCATTTGAGTAGTTGGGAAGGCTACCTAAACTGTCTTTGCCTTATATTGAAGCAACTGGGAGATATAAGGATAGAGTGCTGGACTTGAAGAGAGGAAGCCTGGAATTGAAATCCTGCCTCAGATACTTATTAGCCATGTGATCCTAGGCAAGTCACATAATGTCTTTCAGCCTTAGTTTCCTTATTCCTAAAACAGAGATAATAGTAACATCTAGCATTTACTTCACAGGCTCGTTATGAGGATTACATGAGACTGTGCATATAAAAGTGCTTTGTAAACCTTAATGTCCTATGAAGGGGTCCCATCAGTCTTAGAGCTGACTTAGGCCATTAAAACAGATAAAAGCTGGGGGGCAGCTGGGTAGGTAAGTGGATTGAGAGCCAAGCCTAGAGACGGGAGGTCTCAGACACTTCCCAGCTGTGTGACCCTGGGCAAGTCACTTGACCCCCATTGCCTACCCTTGCCACTCTTCCACCTATGAGTCAATACACAGAAGTTAAGGGTTTAAAAAAAAAAAAAACAGATAAAAGCTGACCCGAGAGATATAACACTAGCTACCAGCGCCGTTATTATTAAAGCCAGCAGTTACTTAGCAAGTCTGCTTCTCAGCCACTGTAATAGACCCCGAAAAGGGCATTAACTGACTTCATGCTTATGCAAACTAACATCATGTTAGCAAAGACACTTCTAAATTTATTCTTTAACCAATTGTTTAGTCGTTGGCTCATATCGTCAAATGCTCTTCCAAGGCAAGGATTGGGAGCCCCTAGTTCACCTGTAACGGGGTTTTGCCGAACTTGCAAAATGACCTAAGATGGGAGCACCTCCCATGAGGGATGGCAAATATCTGCTTCTGGTAGAATACAACATGGATGCCCTGCCACAGGAGAGCAAGCAGATTTCTTTCCATTGACTGGAGAGTAGGAACAGGTAGTATGTATAAAACAACCAGACTTTCTATGTCTCTGTCTCTCTTTGTCTTTGACTCTGTGTGCATGTGTGTCTGTCTGTCTGTCTCTGTCTCTGTTTCTGTCTTTGTCTCTGTCTATCTCTCTGTCTCTGTCTGTCTATCTCTGTCAATCTGTTTTTTTCTGCCTGTCTCTGTTTCAGCCTCCATCTCTCTGTCTTTGTCTGTCTGTCTGTCTGTCTCTGTCAATCTATCTTTTTCTGTCTGTTTCTGTTCCTCTCTATCTCTGTCTCTCTGTCTCTCTTTGTCTCTGTGTCTGTCTGTCTGTCTATTTCTGTCTGTTTCTGTTTCTCTGTATGTCTGTCTGTCTGTCTCTCTGTTGTCTTTCTCCCTGTCTCTTTCTTCCCCCACCACCCCAGTTGTAGGGTTGAAGATCCTGTTTCTTCAAAGAATGGTCACTATAGATTACAGGCTCTGTGTTGCCACAAATCCAGCAGGAAAGTCCTAAGAAGTCAGGATACTGGGGCTCAAGCCCAGACAGACTGGATTTGGAACTTAATGAGACTAATGCTATTTAGGAACTGAGTTAAAGTGTGGACCTAATCTTCTTCTCCTTCCCAGAGACTGAGGTGGCATAAAGTGGGATTGTGCCCCACTTCTTTGGTTGGGGGTAAGGGCAATGTTTGGATGTTTGCTCTTGCTATGTCTTTGAAATAAATGCTTCTTTATAAAAGTTCCTCAAACTGTTAAGTGGTTAAATAGAACTGGGGTGCTTGGGACTCCTAAAATTGAGGGAACATAATTGGTGGAGATTCCAATAGCAGAGACTAGTCAATCTCCCCCAGATCCCTTCAGGCTATTGGAGAATCCCTGGGGGAGAGAGGAAATGTTACATGCCTGGCCTTCAAGTACTAAGGTCAGGGTTGTCCTTCTTACACATCTTCCATATCTTCTTCCTCCTCTTTCTCTTCCTCCTCTTCCTCTTCCTTCTCTTCCTCTTCCTCCTCTTCCTCCTCTTCCTCCTCCTCCTCCTCCCCCTCCTCCTTGTGCTCCTCATTCTCCTTCTTCTCTTCATCCTTTTCCTTCTCCTCCTCCTCTTTCTTCTCTTCCTCTTTCTTCTCTTCCTCCTTCTACTCCTCTTCCTCCTCCTCCTTTGTCTTATATCTTAAAATCAATACTGTGTATTGGTTCTAAGGCAGAAGAGTGGTAAGGTCTAGGCAATGAGGGGAGTCATAGCGCTAGGAAATATCTGAGACCACATTTGAACCCAGGATCTTTCCTCTTTAGACCTGGCTCTTCTTCCACTGAGCCACCTAGCTGCCCACCCTCCACCCCACCCCAACCCCGCTTATAATCTTTTTTTTATTTGAAAATTTTTATTTAATTGATTGATTTTGATTATTACATGATTCATGTTCTTTCCCTCCCCTCCTCCCACCCCCTCCCATAGCCAATGAGCAATTCCACTGGGTTTTACATGTGTCACTGATCAAGACCTATTTCCATATTATTAATATTTGCACTCGGGTGATCATTTAGTGTCTACATCCCCAATCATATCCCCATCGACCCATGCGATCAAGCAGTTGATTTTCTTCTGTTTCTAGTCCCACAGTTCTTTCTCTGGATATGGATAGTTTTCTTTCTCATAAGTCCCTCAGAATTGTCTTGGATCATTGCATTACTGATAGTAGAGAAGTCCATTACATTCAATTGTGCCACAGTGTATCAGTCTCTGTGTACAATGTTCTCCTGGTTCTGCTCCTTTCACTCTGCATCAATTCCTGGAGGTCTTTCCAGTTCACATAGAATTCATCCAGTTCATTATTCCTTTCAGCACAATAATATTTCATCATGAACAGATACCACAATTTGTTCAGCCATTCCCCAATTACAGGGCATCCACTCATTTTCCAATTTTTTGCCACTACAATGAGCACAGCTATAAATATTTTTGTACAAACCTTTTTCCTTATTATCTCTTTGGGGTATAAACTCAGCCTTGCTTATATTCTTGAAAAAATGCCATCAAGCCTTAATTTTTCTTTCTGTCTATTCCTTTTGTTTTTTCTATTACATATAAAATTTTTTTTCAACAATTGTTTTCTGACATTTTACAATCCAAATTCTCTCCCTCCCCCTTCCCCAAAATGATCAATAATCTGATATAGATTATACCAGTGCTGTCATGAACTACATATTTCCATAATTCCCATGTCATGAAAGAAGACAGATATTGCCCATACAAGAAAAATTCATGAATGAAATAAAGTGAAAAAATGGTATGTTTCTATTCACATTCAGACTCTGATAGCTTGTCCTACAGCTGTGAATAGCATTTTTCATCTGGGGACCCTTGGGGTTGTCTTGGATCCTTGCATTGCTGATAATAGTTTGGTTCTTTACAATTAATGATTGTGCAATATTACTGTATGCAGTGTTCTTCTGGTTCTGCTCACTACACTCTGTTTATCAACTCATATAAGTCTTTCCAGATTTTTCTGAACTCAGCCTGTTCATCATTTCTTATAACACAATAGTATTCCATTACAATCATATGCCACAACTTGTTCAATTATTCCTCAATTAATGGGCATCCCCTCGGTTTCCAATTCTTTGCCATTACAAAAAGAGTTTTTGTAAGTATTTTTGAACATATATGTTCTTTTCCTTTTGCTTTGATTCCTTTGGGATACAGACCTCATAGTGGTTTACTGAGTCAAAGAGTATGCATAGTTTTATGTCCTTTGAGTATGGTTCCAACCAGAATGGTTATATTAGTTCACAGTTCCATCAACAATGTATTAGTATCCAAATTCTATCACACTCTCCATCATTTGTCAGTTTCCTTTTTGCCCATATTACCCAATCTGACAAGTGTGAGGTAGTATCTCAGATTAGTTTGAATTTATATTTCTTTAGTCAATAGTCATATTTTTTATTTATTTTATTTTTTTAGAAAAATTTCCATGGTTACATGATTCATTGGTGTGGTCTTTTCGAGTCTACATCCCCAGTCATGTCCACATCAACCCATGTGTTCAAGCAGTTGTTTTCTTCTGTGTTTCCACTCCTGAAGTTCTTCCTCTGAATGTGGGTAGGGTTCTTTTCCATAAATCCCTCCAGATTGTCCTGGGGCATTACATTACTGCTAGTACAGAAGTCCATTACATACTATTTTACCACAGTGTATCAGTCTCTGTGTATAATGTTCTTCTGGCTCTGCTCCTTTCACTCTGCATCAATTCCTAGAGGTCTTTCCAGTTCACATGGAATTCCTCCAGTTTTTTATTCCTTTGAGCACAATAGTATTCCATTACCAGCATATACCACAATTTGTTCAGCCATTCCCCAATTGAAGGGCATACCCTCGTTTTCCAGTTTTTTGCTACCACAAAAAGTGTGGCTATAAATATTTTTGTACAAGTCTTTTTATCTATGATCTCTTTGGGGTACAAACCCAGCAATGCTATGGCTGGATCGAAGGGCAGGCAATCTTTTAGAGCATTTCGGGCATAGTTCCAAATTGCCATCCAGAATGGTTGGATCAGTTCACAACTCCACCAGCAATGCATTAATGTCCCAATTTGGCCACATCCCCTCCAACATTCATTACTCTCCCCTTCTATCATTTTAGCCAATCTGCTAGGTGTGAGGTGGTACCTCAGAGTTGTTTTGATTTGCATTTCTCTAATTATTAGAGATTTAGAACACTTTCTCAAGTGCTTACTGATAGTTTTGATTTCTTTATCTGATAATTGCCTATTCATGTCCCTTGCCCATTTATCAATTGGGGAATGGCTTGATTTTTTTTTTTATACAATTGATTTAGCTCCTTGTATGTTTGAGTAATTAGACCTCTGTCAGAGTTTTTTGTTATAAAGATTTTCATTTTTTATGACTAGAAATGTTTTTGTTTTCTTCATTTGAGAACTGCCTGTTCATATTCTTTGATCATTTGTCAGTTGGGGAATGACTTGTATTCTCATAAATTTGAGAAGGCTTAATATTTTTAAGGGATACAATACACCCTAGTTTCAACCTTAAAGCCAAACTTCTCCAACAAAGGCTTTTCACTGTGCGAAATAAGCAAACAGTTTTGGAGTGGGAATGGGGGTAAAGGATGGAAAAAAGATAAATCAGAGAAGTTAATTGACTTACCCAAGGTGATACTGTCTGTAGGTCATAGAGATAAACATTCAAACTCAGGTATTCTCATTCCAGAGAATCTCAGATCTGGAATTTTTAGGGTTGGAAGAGTCTCAGGGACCATCTGGTCCAACCCATACCCCAGAAGAATCTTCCCTATTGATTAACACATATAACACAACTCCATTCTTGTCTTCTTTTCCCAGATTTTTGCTTACTTATTTTTTTTTTTTTTTTGCCCAGAAGACAGCTGGGAAAATTCCTTAATTATTTCATGTGGTATAGTGGGCAGATTACTAGACACTGTATCAGGAAAGCCTAAGTTTTAATGCCCTCTAGATCTTCAACTCTTTCTATCACACCAAATCTGTATTGTAATCAGCAGATCTAGAACTAGGTTAAAGAGATGGGGACTTTACCCCAAATGAACCAAAATTCACGAGATACAAAAACTTACTTTTTGAAGAAAGATTGTTCAATTTTAAAATGTTATACTTACATTTTGACAGCTTTGCTCTGTTCATCAGTGTTGAAGCAAATTAACTTAGTACCTACTTAGCAAGAACAATTATTAGTCAAAATAGGAAGCTACCAGGCTTCTTCCTCTGCTCTGCTGCTGCTGTAGTCCA
The DNA here is from genome assembly GCF_016433145.1 of Gracilinanus agilis. Taxonomy (NCBI): domain Eukaryota; kingdom Metazoa; phylum Chordata; class Mammalia; order Didelphimorphia; family Didelphidae; genus Gracilinanus; species Gracilinanus agilis. The sequence continues at coordinate 383,743,910 of NC_058131.1, read as the reverse complement.
GGTGACCTCCTCCCCAGAAGATTATGCTCTGCTCCCCTCTCCTAGCTCCCTAGTCTTGACTTCATGGTATACAAGGATCTCCTTGTCAATGCCAGACAATGTGCCGGAAATTGCCCTGGAAGGTATCTTGGAGCTATGCACCATCACAGGAGTCAAGGAGCCAACATTCTGGTTTTCTGATTATAGGAGCCATGGTCTCAGGGTTTCCAGCATGGACTGGAATCTCAGTCTCCCCTTCTGTTCAATTTAATTAGTTTTAATTTTTCTTGTATTATTTTCACCTTGAGAAGTGCAAAGCTATTTGAAAGTATGTTTTGTTTTGTTTTTTGTTTTTTGCTGCTTGCCCTGTATACCACAATGCCAGTTATGGTTCTGCTGAATAGCTCTCATATTGGGGGCAGCTGGGTAGGTAAGTGGATTGAGAGCCAGGCCTAGAGACAGGAGGTCCTAGGTTCAAATCTGGCCTCAGACACTTCCCAGCTGTGTGACCCTGGGCAAGTCACCTGACCCCCATTGCCTACCCTTACCACTCTTCTACCTTGGAGCCAATACACAGTATTGACTCCAAGACAGAAGGTAAAGGTTTAAAATAATGAATAGCTGTCATATTATTTAAATGTGAAAAAATCACTGGTAGCAGATAATGCATCTATGAATTTACAGACAATAGGAAACCCTAATTCAATTAAATATTTTTAAGTTTATCTAGCCATCGGAGACACAAACACAAATATGAAACAATCTCTGTCTATGACAGGCTAACATTTTACTGGTGTGGTACCCAAATAAATATAAAACAAGGAAAGCTGAGATATGAGAGATCATTAACAACTGGAAAAGTGAATGAAAAGGCTTCATGGAAAAGGCATTAACTAAATCAAAGCTCAATTTTTATTGCAAAAAGTGGGACTTTAACTGAGACTTGAGGGAAACTGGAAGATAGAGAAAAGAAGAGAAGCTCCACTCATTTAATCTCAGTTGGTCTTAGTTCCCCCAACTGTAAAGTGACGATAATATTACCAACCTCCACAGGTTGTTGTAAGGATTGAATAGGAAGGAAGGAAGGGAGGGAGAGAGGAAGGAAGGAAGGAAGGAAAGGAAGAAGGAAGGAAGGGAGGGAGGAAGGGAGGAAGGAAGAAAAAGAGGTGTATTTCAATAACTTCTAGGAGATTAGTATCAACAGATCACAGATGAGGGGTAAGAAGGAGAGAAGTATAGGAAGGGCTTTAAAAGCCAAACAGAAAACTTGATTTTTTATTTCAAGGTCATAGTCACAGGTGGTTTTTGAACAGAGGAGTGACAAGATCAAACCTGAACTTAGGAAGCTCAATTTGACAGCTGAATAGCTGAGTGGAGGTAAAAGCTAAATTTCAGTCTGAGATTAGTGAGAATAAAGATATTTGTTTTTTTCTCCCATCCAAGTTCATCGATCGCCTGGATCCCAGGTTAAGTAGTCTCTATTCTGAGTCCTTTATTTAACAGTTAAAGAAGCAGAGGCACAAAAAGGCAAAGTAAAGATGTGGATTTGTAAGATCTGGAACTAAAGTCCAGGTCTATAGAACTTTTCCAATTATATCATTATCCCCCAGGTTACATTTTATTGTTTGTTAATATCTGCATAAGGAGACAACTTGTCACAGTCCATAGATGCCCTTGAAGCCAGTAAGAGTTGGGTTTAAGTTTCACTTCTGACCTATTGACAAGTCACTTATCCCTTAAGGTCCCTGGGCAATGCTCTAGGACCACAAAATGGGAAATGTCTTCAGAATTAGAAGTTGCTAGACTCCATTGGTAAAGAGAGTTTCCTCATCTGGAACTTCCCAAAACAAATGAAATCACAGACTCATAGTTATATCTGCATAATTTCAAAAATAGATTGTAAGGGGGGCAGCTGGGTAGCTCAGTGGATTGAGAGCCAGGCCTGGAGATGGGAGGTCCTAGGTTCAAATCCAACCTCAGACATTTCCCAGCTGTGTGATCCTGGGCAAGTCACTTGACCCCCATTGCCTACCCTTACCACTCTTCCACAAGTCAATGCACAGAAGTTAAGGGTTTAAAAAAAAAAAAAGATATATCATCAAAAATAGATTGTAAGAGTTAGGGAACCATTTGTAATCAAATTCTCATGCATATGCTTAGTTTTAAAAATCTCTTTTGAAAAGAAGACACAACCAATATTTCAGCAGAAGAACATATTATTTCTGGAGAAAATAAAAAATAATATCTCACATTTCTATAGCATTTTTGGATTTATAATGCACTTACTTCCTAACAACAATACGTTTATATCTCTTATGTATATTAAATGTACACATAATAGATAAATGTGATCCTAATTTAAGTGTGAATTGATATGGATATAATAGCTATTATTACATAAGGGTAAATATATAAATAGATTTAGTTGGTATCTGATATAAAGGTATTGTGATAATTAGATTAAATCTACACTGCCCATCTTTAGATTTAACCACAAAAGGTGAGAACATCTCCAATTTTGGGAGGTCTGTGACCCATGTGTGCTAGAGTGGGTGAAGAATCAAAATGGACTGATTGCCCCCTAGGCAGTCCTAAGAGAAGCATCTGTTGTGATTGGACACACGAACTAGGAGGGAGGCACAGGAAGTGATGCATAAGTGACCCCTTTAAAAAGAGAGAGTTGAGTGAGTCAGGGAGGTCTTCTGGAGAAAGGTCTTCAGGAGAAGGAGCTCTTCTGGTTCATGGAGGAGTGCTGGCTGGGACCCTGAGACCTTGGTGAGATTGATCTTTAAATCTTCCTTTGGAATTCCACGTGGTGAGTTTAAAGACTGAATCTTCCTGAACTTCTCTTAAGGAAATTCCCTTTAATAGAGACTCTGTGACTGAAGCTTTTGCTTCATTCACCTCCAGGCCACCCCCTCCCGGCCTCCTGGCTCTCTGGGCCTCTGGCCCTCTGACTCTCCGATTGGATTAATTAAATCTACTTGGATTAACTAGGTGATTGTAGCAATTTACCTACTGTGTTAGGTTCTTATTTCCTTATTTCTTCTTCCTCTTCTCAATTGTAAATAAATTTCCATAAAAGTCAATTTTGACTTGAGGTTATTCCTTAATTGGGGATTTTTCCCTGGTGACCAATCTTTAATATATTTGACCCAAAACCCCCTTTCCCCATTACAGTATGGTTAGTCAGTGTGAAATATGGATAGATGTCCTATCTGAGATCTTCCTACCTAAGTTTCCACCCTTGTGGAGAGTAAGAGGGCAATGCCTGAAAGGTCAGCAGGGTGGTGGAGAAAGGACAGACAGGATCCAGGACCAGTATGGCTAATCTGAAATTTTTTTTTTTTTGAAGCAAAACCTTGAGTCCAAATTGTCCTGATGCTATCTCTCATCTCGCTTTTACAGACTAGGACATTCTGGCTCAAATAAATGAAGAGAGATTTGTCCCTAATAATAGAGCAAGCTCTTCGAAGAGACTAGATCCAAACCCAGGTCTTCTGACTGGCTTTCCACTACAACACACATACCATAACAACAGTAATTTCAAAGGAAATTCATGTTTTTAGGGTTATCATTTTTGAGCACTTTTAGAAATAGCCTCTAAAAATCCTAGTGTTGATGATATTTGGAAAAATAAGGTTTGTAGATCAAAGAGGAGGAGAGAAAGAGGAAAGGCCAAAAAAAAAATCCCTGATTCCTTACTCAAAGCCATTCTCCGCAGCCACCTCCTCATCTCTCACATCGCATTAAAAAAAAAATGAAATCCTTCTGAAATAGCATTTAAAATTGGAATCCTAGAAACAGCAATGTGTCATCCAGTCCAAAGGACTGCACGGTGATAATGGAAACTCTAGGAGGGCCAGGATTTCTGCAAATCCTGTTGGGACCTAGCCTAAGGTAGAGCAGCCTATAAATATTCTTGTATCAAAAAATGACCCAGGGGTGGCCCTGGATTCTGGGGCAGAGTTTGCATAAGTGTCTCCCTCTACAAAATAAATAATCCTTTATGTGGATGGGCAGGACAGCACATACCCATCCAATGCTTACTCTTTACCAACCCTGCAAGGTAGGAAAGGTGGATATTATTTTCAATTCAATTCAAAAAGCGTTTATTGGATATTTACTAGTATCAGGTGGGCAGCTAGATAGTACAGTGGATAGAGTGCTGGGTCTGAAATCAGGAAGATCTCATGTTTCAAAAACATGATTTCAAATCTGGTCTCAGACACTTATTAGCTGTGTGAACCAGAGCAAGTCACTTTACCCTTTTTGCCTCAATTTCCTCATCTATAAAATGAACCAGAAAATGAAATGACAAACCCTTTCAGTATCCTTATCAAAAAAATTCCAAATAAACTATGCCCAAAGAGCGCTAAAAGAATGCCTGCCCTTTGATCCAGTCATACCATTGCTAGGTTTGTACCCCAAAGAGATCATAGATAAAAAGACGTATAAAAATATTTATAGCCACACTTTTTGTGATAGCAAAAAACTGGAAAACAAGGGTATGCCCTTCAATTGGGGAATGGCTGAACAAATTGTGGTATATACTGGTGATGGAATACTATTGTGCTCAAAGGAATAATAAACTGGAGGAATTCCATGTGAACTGGAAAGACTTTCAGGAATTGATGCAGAGTGAAAGGAGCAGAGCCAGAGGAACATTGTACACAGAGACTGATACACTGTGGTAAAATAGAATATCATGGACTTCTGTACTAGCAGCAGTGCAATGACCCAGGACAATTCTGAGGGATTTATGGAAAAGAATGCTACCCACATTCAGAGGAAGAACTACAGGAGTGGAAACACAGAAGAAAAACAACTGCTTGAACACATAGTTTGAGGCAGACATGATTGGGGATGTAGACTCGAAACTACCACACCAATGCAACTAACAACAATTTGGTAATTGGTCTTGATCAATGACACATGTTAAAACCAGTGGAAATGTGCATCGGCTGTGGGGGGGAGGGATGTGGAGGGGGTGAAGGGGAAAGTAAGAACATGAATCATGTAATCATGGAAAATTTTTCTAAAAAATAAAAAAATAAAAAATAAATAAAATGTAGTACCCAAAATGGAAAAAATCCAAAAACTCCAAATAGGGTAATGAAGAGTCAGATATGACTGAAATAACTGAACAAAGTATATCAGGCTTTGTGTTAGATCATGGAAGTACAAAAACAAAGACAAAACAATTCCTGCCCTCGAGTAGCTTGCATTCTACCGGAATGAGACAGGGAACCTGTGCATGGATAAATAACCATAAGCTATTTATAAAGAAATTTCCAAGGAGAGAGAGTGAGCTAACACACAAGGGGATTAAGAAAAAACTTCCCCTAGAAGGTCCCCTGAGCTAGTGCTTTAAAGGAAGTCAGGGAATCTGCAAAGGGAGGGGAGGAGGTAGAATATTCTAGTCTCCTTTTACATTTTGGGAAATTAAGAGTCAGAAGTATTAAAGGGCTTGCCAGCATCATGCAACTAATTAGTGGCAACTGAAGGCCAAAAGGCCATGTCTTTTGACTTCTAGCCCTAAATTCAATACTGTATACCAAATTAATTGTATAGATTCCTCTTAATGAGGTTCATTCACCTTTCTGAAAACCCATCCTCAATTGTGGAGTTCCCTTATCAGCATGAACAATGGAAAAAGATCTGGCTCTAGATTCAGAAGTTGTTGTTTGGTTGCGTCTGACTCTTAGGAGCCCCATTTAGAATTTTCTTGACAAAGATAATGGAATGGTTTGCCATTTCCTTCTCTAGCCCATTTTGCAGATGAGGAAACTGAGACAGAATTAAGTGATTTACTCAGGTTAGTGAATGTCTGAGGTCAGATTTAAATTCAAGAAATTGAGTCTTCCTAACTTCAGGCCCAGAGCTTTGTCTGCTTTGCCACCTAGCTGCTCCAGAATCAAAGGACCTAGGTTTAAATCCTACTACTGGGGGCAATACCAGGCCTAGAGATGGAAAGTGTAGCCTCAGACACTTCCTAGTGTAAAAGTGAAATTTGGGAAATGCCATCTAAAAGTGTATATATTTCTATGGACATGGAAAATGTATCAAACTACATTTCCCGTGATCCAACGTGGTCCAACTGGTTTCTGTTTCCGGGTTTTTGGGCTTGGGGAGGCCTACGTCTTGACGCAGGGAAGAGTTTATAATCTCCTGGGTTAGGAGGGAGTGGGTCTTGGCCAGCAGACTCGAGACAGTGATGGGAGCGGCAATTTTGAATGCTTACAAGCGCGTGGTCTAATAACTTATCTATCAGCATGGCTTTAATTAAAATACTAATTTATATTATTATACCAGCCTTTATCATTTTTTAATATTTATACTAGTTGTGTGACCCTGGATAAGTCACTTAACCCCCATTGCCTAACCCCTACCACTTTTCTGCCTTGGAACCAATACACATCATTGATTCTAAAACAAAAGGCAAGAGTATTTTTTTTTAGTAAGTAAATAAAAATTAAGAAAAGTAAATCCTATCTCTGCTACTCATCCTTCATGTGATCATAAGCAAATCAGTTTCTGTCTGGATCTGTCTCCTAAACTTTAAAATGTGGGGTTTGGATGGAGATCTCTAAAGTCTCTTCCAACTATAAATCCATGATCTTTAATTACATCAATGACTTCCATGACTTTTTCAATAAATGAGAAATAGCTAAATCTCCTGGCTACACACCTCACAATTTTAGAGGTAGAAATTACTTCATAAGGCTAGGAGATTACTAAGCACCTTTCCAGCTCTAAATTGTGTGATCCTCAGATTATCTAGTCCAACTCTTTCATTTTTATAATCAAGGCTCAGGGAAATTAAAGGACTCGCCCTTGGTCATAATCATTAGCAAATGGAAGAGGTGGTATTTGAATCCATCCCTCTAATTTGCCTGTAATTCTTTCTTCTTCTAATAACACTTACTCGTGGGAAGTGTTGGGTTGGGGAGGGGAAGAAGGATCATTTCCTATGGATTATTTTGTTGTCTCTTTCCATTAATTTGTTCCTTAATTGCTTTGGCTGCTCATCCGTCTACTCTTTGGTATTACAGCTTATTTGGGACTCTTTCCCCCTCTGTTGTTGTCTTTTAAGGAGATAGACTTTGTCCTCATTTAGGAGAGGAAGGAGGACGTTGAGGAATGAATGTTGTATATTAAACAACTCTAAGGTAGCGGTCCCTGGAGCATCAGTGATCCACAGGGGACTTTCAGGTAGCCAGAGGCTCCTCTCTAAAGCTGGGGTCTGTGTGAACTGCACAGATATATAAGAATAAATAGGGAGCATAAGAAAAGACAAACAAGATGGTCACAAAAAACACAAAACAAAACCTGGAAAGACTAATATGAAGTGATACAAAGTGAAGTGAGCAGAGCCAGGGGAACATTGTACCCAGTAATAGTAATAATGGATGATGATCAGCTCTGAATGACTTAACTATGATCATCAAATCAAGGATCCAGGACAACCCCAAGGACTCATGATGAAAAAGATTATCCACTATTACAGAAGAAACTAATGGAGTCTGAATAAAGATTGAAGCATACCATTCTTTACTTTTTTTCCTCCATGAATTTTTTTTTTATTGCAAGTGATATGTCTCTTCTTTTATAGCATGATGAACATGGAAATATATATATAATATGATTATACATGTACAGACTCTATTATATTACTTGCCATCTTGAGGAAGGGCTTGTGAGAGGGAGGAAGAGAACATGGATTGCAAAATGGCAGAAAATTATTATTAGAAATTGTGTTGACATATAGAAAAAGTATAATTTTTTTAAAGTATAAAGTACATAGTATAAAAAGTATAAAGTTGTGAGGGAGCACTCTTTAAGTAATTTTATTGCTAGAAATTCACCCAATGAAAAATTATTGAGGTTTGAATTTTAGTTCTGCTATGTATTCCCTGTATGACCTTAAGCTAATTATTTAAGCTCCATGAGCCTCAATTTCCTTATCTGTAAAGAGCCTGAACCAGATGTCCTTTCAGACCTTCCATTTCATTTTTTTCACATTTTTTTTAATTTTTTGAATATTTTCCCATGGTTACATCTTTCATGTTCTCTCCCTCCCTTCTTCCCTCCCCCTCCTGGAGCTGACAAGCAATTCCACTGGTTTATACATGTATTATCACTCAAAACCTGTTTTCAATGTTATTCATTTTTGTAATAAAGTAATCTTTTAAAACCAAGACCTCAAATCATATACCCATATAACCAAGGGATAAATCATGTTTTTCTTCTGTGTGTCTATTTCCACAGTTCTTTCTCTAGATGTGGATAGCTTTCTTTTTCATAAGTTCCATGGGATTGTTCTTGATTAGCATTACATTGCCATTAGTAGCAGAACCTATTATATTTGATCATCCCACAATGTTTAAGTTACTGTGTACAATGTTCTCCTGGCTCTGCTCATTTCACTCTGCATCAGTTCATGAAGATCTTTCAAGTTCATATAGAAATCAAGTGGTTCATCATTCCTTATAGCACAATAGTATTCCATCACCATCATATACCACAATTTGTTCAGCCATTCCCCAATCAATGGACATCCCCTTGGTTTCTAATTTTTTGCCACCACAAAAAGTGTAGCTTTAAATATTTTTGTACAAACCTTTTTATCTCTTTGGGGTACAAACCCAGTAGTATAGCTGGATCAAAGGGCATGCAATCTTTTAGAGCCCAAATTATTCCAAATCACCTTCTAGAACGGTTGGATCAATTCACAACTCCACCAGCAATGCATAAGTGTCTCAATTTTGCCACATCCCCTCCAACATTTATTATTTTCCTTTTCTATCATATTGGCCAATCTGCTAGGCATGAGGTGGTGCCTCAAAGTTGTTTTGATTTACATTTCTCTAATCAGGAGGGATTTAGAACACTTTTCATGTGATTATTGATAGTTTTGATTTCCTCATCTGAAAATTGCCTATTCATATCCCTTGACCATTTGTCAATTGGGGAATGCAGATCTTCCATTTCTAAGTAGATAATCCTATGATCCTTTCTAGTTTTAGACTTTTGTTCCTATGATCTCTCTGTCTTTTAGTTTCCTTATTCATAAAACAAGGGATCAAAGATAGAAACAAAAGTCTAACACTTATCAAAATAAGCATGACAACATTCTTGTGGTAACACAACTGGAAGCAAAGGGTATGACCATCGATTAGGAGAATGACCAAAATGCCAACTGTAATATAAAAATATAAAGGAATATTATTGTGTAATAAAAAATGACTGATTCAGAGAAGCATGGGAAGATGTGTTTGAAGTGATGCAGAGTGAATGAAATAAAACCAAAAGAGCAATAATTATAAGGAATTATATGAGGTCATTAGAAGGAGTCAGTCTCTGAAACTGAAAGACCAGTGATGATACTAGAGAAGACAATAAGGCATATCTCCCTTCTTGGAGAGGGGTAGGGGGAAAGGGGCAGTCCTTTGATGGTGGAATGCCATCATATTTGATGACATCACCACATAATATTTGCCAATTGTATTAGGTGATGGAGTTTGCATTTCCAGAAATGATGGAGACATCAATAAAACATTTTATTTATAACAAGTAAAATGAGGAAGTTGGACTAAATGCTCTCTAATGTCCCTTCTATCTTTAAATCTAGGATCCTATGAATGTCAGGAAACTGGGTGCTATTTTTAGTAACTTCCTAAGCCCCTGGAGAATCTGCAGTTTTGTGGTGGTCCCAAATGTCAACAAGTAGTAGTAATGCTTGCTAAAATGTTGTGTGGATGAAAAAGTTTGAAATCTACTCTTCAATCAGTCAGTAATTATAAAAAAATCAATAATGGGAGATTAAGTAAGGGCACTCCAGAATATAGTCAGGGGAATAATAAGAACCACTTGGTTCTGGAATGAGTACAGAGATTCATGCACTCCACTACAAATGAAACACTCTCATACTCACCACCATTTTTATGCAAAACTTCAACCTCTTTCTGACCTGACTCGGGGCCAACAGAGAACCCGGCCAGTAGGTGGCAGTGGACAATCCTGGGATACAAAAGATGATGGTCAAACTGGACCATCAACAATTGGCTATAGAACAGCTATAGTCCCTTAAATTAAGTTTTCTTTAATAACGTGCAATTCACTTTGGCAGATGAAGCTGATTTTTGTCTGATTTCTAATTGACTGAGAAAGAAATTTACCATATAGCAAATGGTATCTTATGCTTTGAATAGCTATTTATGGGACTTTCACAGATTTTTCAAGAAATATTTAAATATCCCATTCCTCCAACTAACTTCTTTATAGAGGGAAAAGACTCTGAATATGCCAGATTCTCCCCAATATATTTGGTAAATTTCCTCCCCTCTTTTTCATTCTTTTTTATAGGGGATGGTTCTCTGGGAAATAGAAGAGAGGAGGAATACATCAGAAAATTTAGACAATGTAAAAACAAAAGATACCAATAAATTGGTTTTATTTTAAAAATAAATATTTATGAAAGAGGGTACTCTGACTCATGATCTTGAGGGCACTAAAGTATTCATACACTCAGAACTTAAGAGTTAAAGGGAACCTTAGAAGTCATCCAGCCCAAACCTTTCCTTTTAGAGATTAGAAATCTGAAAGCCGAAGACGCCAAGGGAGGAGATTAGTATATGAGATAAGGGTAGAGAGGAAAATTAGAACTGAATGGCAAAAAGCCTTGAATGTCAGACTGGCTCAAGGTCATATGGGTGACAGCACTAAGCTTAGTACACAGGGCTCCTGGCTCATAAACACTTTCAATTATAACTCCTTCTCCCTTTTCCCCAGGAGGAGTCCTCAGGGATCAGAATAGTTAAATTATGGCAGCATGGTGCAAAGGATGCAGCCAGATGACCTGGATTTGAATCCTGCCCCTAACTATCTGTGTGGTCTTGGGCAAGCCACTTAACTTCTAGGGACTTCAGTTTTCTCCACTGTAAAACCAGGCACCTGTGGCTTCAAGAAGCTGTAGCATGGACAGTAGTCACAATCCAGTAAAACCATTTTAGCAGATAGGTTAAACCAGGTTGAGAGTACAAGCCTCAAACCCATCTGTGAGTCAGGGGAATATTTGCTGCAAGCAAGACCTTCCCCTGGAGGATTGGTGGAATGGGAAGATGATGGTAATTTGTCCCAACATCATGAAGCAGGCACTGTAAGCACTTCGAGCTTGATCAGACATCAAAGACTCCAAAGTCACTCACTGTATCCTGGGCCATTGCCAGGAGTCTTGACCTTTGTCTTGCTCCTGGACTTTGATGACTCTGGAAGAGAGGGTGAGGCTAATGACTTTGTGCAAGTCTTCCTCACTTAAATCTAATTCATTCTAGTGGATAATAGGGAGATGGATCCCAAACTTGTTGAATGACCAAGGAAGGCAGTATGGATATAAATAGTAAATGACTGATAGCTCAGTGGGTTGAGAGCCAGGCCTAAAGACAGGAGGTCATGGTTTCAAATCTGACCTCAAACACTTCTTAGTTGTGTGACCCTGGGCAAGTCACTTAACCCCTATTGCCTAGTCCTTAATACTCTTCTTCTTTGGAATGGAAGGTAAAAAGTCTCAATAAAAATAAAAAAAATTAATAAATTAATTTATAAATTATACATAAATATATAAATGAATTAACTAAAAACCAAATAATAAAAATAAATAAAAGTATATGACTTAAGCCTGGAAGGAAAAGACTTCATTTCAGAGAAATATGGAGGAATCATAGGACTAGAACCTTAAACAACTGGAACAGAGTTCCAGTAAGATTAATGTCATGTAATAAGCATCTGAAGTGGGACTCGTAACTAGATCCTCCGACTCCAAAGCCAATGCTCTTTCTACTTCACCGAATTCATTTCAGGCATTGGAGGTGTGGAGGTGAACTGGGAAGGGGTGGTGGTGAAATAGGATGGAAAACAGTAGGAAGAAAATTGGGAGGACGGAGATTAGTCCAAAAATTGTTAAATACCGGAACCCAAAATACTATGAGATCAGACTGGAAAACATAACATTAGAACTGAATTGGGGAGGGTCTCGAATGCAAACTCAGAAAACCACCAACGGTGCAAGAGTCCTGAGTATATCTGTATTTAGAGAACCTGGATTACACAACTACCTTCTAAGAGACTGTAGTGTCCTAAGAGGGGCTGGATGTGTTTCATACCCTATGTGGGTGCAGTTAGGTTTAAAATACGGAGCACTAAGGCCTGGGTTCAACTGAAATGGGTCCTTGAGGTATATGGACTTGAACCTTCTCAAATGCTGTTCCCATCCCACTCCTTCCCCTCCCTTTGCTCCAACGCTGTGCGGTCCCCTCAACGTGAGAGATTTCAATGCACAATTCCCAACCCAGTCCCCGCCTCCTGCTCAGTCAGGCCCCAGGGCCCGGCCTGCGTACTGGGGCAGAGCTGTGGACTGATGGTGGGAGAACGATTTAGAGTCGTTCCACCCATCCGCCCCGGTCCAGGTGAGGGAATCGCCGCCAGTTGGGGAAGAACACTGTTGCTGGGGCCATTTCCTGCTCTTTGTGTGACACATACGGAGGCAGCAGCGGCTGAGGCAGGAGGAGGAGAAGGGGAGGCGAAGGGGGGCGGGGGCGAAGGCGGGGCCCCGAGCAGCCGGCGGAGCGGAGTCGGAGCCAGAGCATCCTGAGCCCCGGCCCCAGCCCCGGCCCTGGCCCCGGCCTCGGCCTCGGCCCCCAGCAACAGCCCCGGGCCCCTCCCCAGGACCTGCCGCAGATTCAGTGGCCACCTCGCCGGCCCCGGACACCAGGTAAGCGGTGCTGGGGGCTAAGCAACCCGACGGAGATGAGTGGTTTCAGAACGAAAACAAGGGCAAGAATCAATAAGGATGTATGTGGATGGAGATGAGGATGGGGACCAGCAGCTGGAGGGAAATGGGGGCAAGACCACCCCAGTGGTGCCTTTCCCGTTTTCCCCCCTTCCCGGGGCACAGTGCCCTCAGAGGCGCACGGAGCCATGCGGGACTGGATGTCAGGGCCCTACGGGTCCTGGCGGCGGGCTTCTGCCTCCCTCCCCTGAGATGTCCATAGGGGCCGGCGCCGGCTCCAGCTTCTCCCTCCCCTTCAGCCCGGTGGCCACATCTGGGCCCCAGGCGAGCCCAGCGGAAGGGCCAGGGCGCACGCGGGGGATGGAGGGGAGAGTCCAGGGCCCTGCCAACCACCTCTGGCTCCCAAAGGAGCCGGGGCAGGGGCATAGCGGGGGGTCTGGTTGCAGCAGGTGCGGGCCCTGGGGCCGGGGGAACGGAGGGGAGAGAGGAAGCAGCGCTCCCACAATGCCTAGAGACACCTGCAGCGGCGGCACGGCAGCATCCCCGCGCCTTGTTTACTGCAGAGCCAGAGCCGCCGCCTCTGCTGCCATAGCCAACACCACCGCTGCTGCTCCTGCCCAGGGCCGCCCCCCACCCAGCACTCGCCCTTCCCCCTCCTTCTGCATGCCCCATTGGTGGCCCTTAGATAGAATTTGAATTACTGAATTTGAAGAAAACGTGGGAGCTTGAGCTGGGAGCCGGGGAGCAGCCGCGGACATCCAGGAAGGTTGCCAAGAGAGCTAAAGAACCATAGAATGTCACAGCTCTGGGACTTAAGACAGTAAGATTGTTGTCACCATTAGGTCTGGGGCCTTCATTGACTCCTCCCTGTCAGTGGCCTGAGGGGTGAATCTACCTGGTAATAAAGTTCAAATCTCCTGCCTGGCCTTCAAGGCCTTTCCCAACTTCACACATGCACACATCCTCTTTCTTTTCTTATCTCATATTTCTCTCGGGGAGCATTCCGTGCTCTGACCAAAGTGGACAACTCCCAGAGACACACTGAGCTCTCATGCTTCAGTACCTTAGCTCGCACTGTTCCCCACATTTGGAATGTCCCCTCTCAGCCTGTTGGATTCTTATGCACACGTTAAAGCCCAACTCTGTCCCCCCTCCCATGATGTCTTCGATTTTGCCCCTGCCTCCAAAGACTTCCCTCCTTGGGATTTGGGCAGTGATTTGTTTAGTACCTCTATAAAGTAGGTATCATGTAATATACTGCGTTTAACAGCTGTCTTTACTAAGGGCTGATTCCCCTCATTGGTCTGGGAAATCCTTGAAAGCAGGTATCAAACGGTAGAATATTTAACTGTCCATTATAGTTCTCAGCACCCAGTATATGTGTATGTGTACTTCATGAATATATGGCTGCATATTTGTGCGATGCTGAATTGTACAGAGACTTTATGTAGGGAGATATTATTCAGGGACATCAAGAACTTCATATGGATGGAACTAAGTGACTGGAAATGAATGGGCTGCCAGAACCAAGCAGAGAAGGTGAACAGATCACAATTGTGTTCTATGCTTGTGAGTCAGTCAACTTATTTCAAGGAGACTCAGTTTCCACAACTGAGAAGTAATGTTGGGATTCCTGGATCAGTGTTCTCACATATGCCTGGAGAATGCTGAGGATCATTAGCTCTAGAGGTTTACCTTCAAATGTGGTTTGGCCTCTGTTGTTCCATTGAGAGCCAGGGAGGGGAAAATGTCCTTCCTCCCACCCCCCAACACAGGTTCTACAAGGTATCCACCAGCACTGTCTAGTCCCTGCTATGTGACTTTCTGTGGGAGGTAGCAAGAGACAAGATCCACACCCAGCCAAGTGAGGGAGCCAGTTGGGAGAATGCTGCTGTCATTTTTTTCTTGCCCACCTCCTAACTGTGTGCCCCTTCAGGTCTGAATCTGAATTTGTTCTTGAGGAGTTATTCAAGGATATTCAAAGTTTGAAAGGATAGGAAGCATTAGAAATATCACTTGTAATGAAGTACTAGAGTGTCAGCCTCGAGTTAAATTGTATAGTTGGCAATTTGTTCTCTTTACCCCTAATCACCTTCACCACCTGCCAGCATCTATTGACCTCTTGCTCAGACACTACTACTCTAACCTTGGAATTCTACTCAGGAAAATCTAGGCTAAACTCTTTCACTCTAATGCATGTGTGTGCATGACTGATATGCACAAATAATTGCCTATTATTTCTTCCAGGGGAATTTGTCCCTGTCATTTAAAAGCTGTGTGACCTTAAGCAAACTGATGCCTCAGTGGGCATCAGGAAAATGAGAGGGTTGGACTAAAGTGATCTAAGTTCCCATATGGTTCTAAATTCAACGATCTTATGATAAGCCAAAGTAATAAAGTCTAATAGTAAACAATAATAATAATAATAAGTATTAGTTATGTTTGGTGGAGTGTGGAGGGTTAGGATTTTCTTTCCAGTAGATAGAAATCATTTCAAACAGGTAGGTTTCTCAACTCAGCAAACATCTATTGAGTCCTTACCATGTACAAGTACCATGCTAGGTACTAGAAATGCAAAGACAAGAATGAAACAGTCCTAGCCTTCGAGAAGTTTATATTCTTGCAGGGCAGGGGGCGGAACAGTTATGAGGATGGACTATTCTAAGACTAGTTCACTAATTGGGTTAGGGGTGGGGGTAGAGAGACAGAGACAGAAACAGAGAGACAAAGACAGACAGACAGAGACAAAGACATAAACAGAGACAGAGATAGGCAATGAGAGAGACAGAGACAGAGAGAGAGAAACAGAGAGAAATAGAGAACTAGAGAAAGAGAGAGTCAGAGAGAGATTCATTTTTATCCTTGGAAAGCATTTGCTAAGTGCCTAGCACCTAATGGTATGAGGTTATGGGTTAGACTTGATTTTCTCCCAAAGAATTATATATTTTTCCTTGCTGCTCTTCCTGTATAGGGCCTAGTTTTTCTGCAGAAGGAAACAGGGCAATGTTATTGCTTACAAAGCTGGGTGCCATCAGCCCACTCTGAATGCTGAGCCTCTTGCCTGGTAGCATTAGCTCTCTCCCTCTCTAAGCTCTTCCCCCTCCCTAAGCTCTTTTATTATATTTCCTGGCCAGTTCTGACCAGCTCCACAGGCACCCAAGCCTTCCTGCTTGGTACATGTTGGAAAGCAGAAGGGCAAAAACTTGTTCTAAGCAATAGGTTAAGCTTGCTTGATTGTCAAGGTTGAATACAAATCAAATGAAAATGAGGTTTGGGGCTTGGGATGAAGTGAAGGGGAGGGGGTCATTAAGACCAGAGACTGTCTCAGAGAGAGAGAATAGGGAAAAATAAAAGACCTGAAAGTGAGGAGGTAGAGAAAAAGAGGGAACAGATAAGGAACACAGTGGGCCTTCTTAATAATTCATATCCCCACTGTACTCATTCATTGGGAGGCTCCATTTCCCATAGAGCATTTTGCTTGTGTTGCTGACACTGACCAGCAAGCAAAAGTAGGTAAGGAATAAAGCAGGCGGCTCATTAACATTGGGAACGGCTCTTCTAAAATTAGCACAAGGCACAAATTGACATTTATCAACCTCCAGCTTTGAAGATTTGGCATGATCTCAAAGAGTGTTCCTGGGACCACTGTTGCTTGCAGAGGACCCCACTAGGTGGCCTTCAGTCTGGTGATTTTAGTCTCAGTGGTGCTTCCATAAGGGTGTGTTTGTTTCTGGTGCGATTTAACCTTTTATTTTTATGTAATAACACCAGGCATCAGCCTACCTCATTGATTTATTAAGAGAGGCATTGTGTCTAGGAATAGGGATGTGGTTGTCAAGCTACTGAGTGAGACTATAGCTGAAGGATCAGGTTCAGTTCTTAAAGGAACATTTTGGGAATGGTTTTGATAAGCTGGAGGATATCCAGAGGAGCTAAAGATATCCTCTGGAGATCCAGAGTTGATTGAAATTGTGAAAAGTTTTAAGATCACACCTTCAGAGGATCATTCAGGAATGGAGGTTGTTTATTTAGGCTGGAGAAAAGAGACTTTAATAATAATAACCAACATTTCTATAATGATTTGAGTGATTATGAGAGAAATATCTCCTCTCTGAGCTCAAGTGGTGAGTAATCGCTACCAAATATGTATCTACAACATAGAAATTAAAAAAGTAAAAACAGAGGTTTTACTATTATGCTCAAGCATGGGTTCAGGCCTCAGAGAAAACCTGATCATTAGGATTCTAAAAAGGCTTCTTAGAGGCCAAATTGCATCAGAATACCAGAGAAATAATTCTTTTCCAATATTGAAGTCCTGTATATTCCTCTTAGGTAATAAAGTTAAAGAGAAGACATATCTATAATTCTATGCTCAGTGTCATAAAAGTTGAACAAACCTAAATAAAGATAATCTCATCCATCCCTCCACGGAAACAAACATTGTCAAATAAACTCCATAGGTAAACTAAGTCAGGTTACAGATGAAACTACACTGAGAGGATTCACAAATAGACTGATGAAGGAAGAAAATTTATAGGTTGCCAAGGAATCAGGGACAGTTGAGATCCTTCTTTTGGCTTCTTCACTCAAGAATACTTAACGCTCTCAAGTAAATTTTTACACCCCCTGGAACAGCTTTTATTCTTGTAATTAATTTTAAAACAGACTCAGTTCACCAAAATTTGCTGGAGGAATGGCCTTGAGGCCCAAATGATAAAAGAAACACAAAAATTCAAATAGCCAAGCTATGCCAATCACTTTACAGATATCTCATCTGATCCTCCAACAACCCCTGGAGGTTTTTTATTCTTATCATCCTCTTTTTTTTAATAGATGAGGAAACTGAGACACAGAGAGTTTTGGTGACTTGTCTAGGGTCACATAAAGGGCAGCTAGGTGGTGCAGTGGATAGAGTATCAGGTCTGGAGTCAGAAAGACCTAAATTCAAATATGACCCCAAACACTTACTTGCCACATGACCCTAGGGAAGTCATTTAACTCTGATTGCCTTAGTTTACTCATCTGTAAAAATGAGCTGGAAAAGGAAGTAGATAATCACTCCAGTATCTTTGCAAAGAAAATTCCAAACGGGGTCAGAAAGAGTGGGGGCATGACTGAAACAACTGAATAACAAAAACATCTAGTGTTTGTTTTAGAGAAAAGAGTGTTAGATTTGGAATCAAGAGATTTGGGTTCATTTTGGCCTCTCAGAGCCTCAGTTTTCTTCTCTTACTGTCATAAGGACAACAATACCAATATCACCTAACTCAAAGGATCATAGCATTTAAATCTGTAATAATAATAATAATAACTAGCATTTATATAGAACTTGAAGGTTTGCAAAGCTCATCCAGTCCAACTCCTCATTTCTTGTCTTCCCATCTGATCCTCACTACTACTGTAGGAGGTAGGTGCTATTATTATCCTCATTTTGCAGATGAGGAAATTGAGATTCAGAGAGTTTAATTGACTTGCCCACTGTCACACAACTAATAAGTATCTGACTCCAAGTTCTTCCAAGCTCCAAGGCTCAGGCCCTATGTGTATTGCCCCTTTGTGACTACTCTTTCCTTCGAAACAATTCTTCATGTTCATTTTATTCCAACCCTGGCTACAGATATTAGGGAGTAGAGGGATACCTATATTTTGGTTTGTCCTGTACTTCTTCCTCCCAAGGATAGCTTTGCTGGGAAGCTTTTCCCCACCTTTTTCCAGTAGCAGCCATGGGGTAAGTGGGTTGTTTGATGCAGCCCAGTGTCAGAGTAGTGTTGTCCATAGTTTTCCACCTCTGCTGAGGTTCCTTTTAGGTGGCTTAGAATTTCTAAATCACAAAATCTCTTTTGAGCTCACCTCTGTCTTGGGCTATATAGGAGCATTATGCTGATTCCTGGAGAATTTATTATTCCTCAATTACTAAGGAAGTTCAGTCTTTTCTGTGGCTTGAATGAGAAGAAGTGGCAAAGGGAACATGGGTCAAGGATGGATTTATGGAAGAGGTAAGACTTGAGCTAGACCTTGGAGGATGAATTGAAATTTAAATAGGCAGAGAGTAAAGGAAGAAAATATTCCAGAGCTCAAGAAAATCATGTTAGAAAAGGCTGAGGCAATTCTCACATTTCAAAGCATAGAACAGAAGGTCAGAAAGGAATTTCCCCCCCTGTATGCTCAATGTTATGCAATCAACAAGAGAGATTCAGGGAACATTTTGCTATTTACAAAAGTGCTAGGCAAAAATGTAGTCTAGGGTTGTATCTGTTTAGGACTGGTGTAATGGTATGGGGTCCCGGGATTTCCCCATGACTAGTTATATCATTGATTTGTTATGTGACCTCAGACAAGCCCCCAAAGCTCTCTGTTCTCAGTTCTTCCATTTCCAAAATGGAATTGGTCTTACTTGCTACCTGCCTGTTCTGTGAAATACTGAGGATGAGATAATGTCTGTAAAGCAGAGTCTTAGGAGAAAAATGCTATGGAAATAGAAAGGATGATAATGATATTCCTGAATGTTAGAACCATTTGGACAGATGCCTTTCCATTCCTCAAGAGACTATTTATTAATTGCATACTGTATGTTGATCTAAAAAGGAGGATTGTGGCTTGGAGCGCGGAGCAACTGAGGGGCTGAAAAGGACTTTGTGATTCAGAAATTCTGAAATAGCTTTTGGATAAGTCTTGAGCATAGAAAGACATTTCAGTATTCAGTGTGTGAGAGTGGTGGGATGCCTCTCC
The DNA here is from genome assembly GCF_016433145.1 of Gracilinanus agilis. Classification (NCBI taxonomy): domain Eukaryota; kingdom Metazoa; phylum Chordata; class Mammalia; order Didelphimorphia; family Didelphidae; genus Gracilinanus; species Gracilinanus agilis. The sequence continues at coordinate 383,724,412 of NC_058131.1, read as the reverse complement.
AAATGTGAAGATTTGGGAGACTGGCTTCTCATCCTCGGCCATTACAATCCCCTATTCCCAGATGTCAGAAACAGCCAAGAGCATAGACTGGGTACATATCATCACTGGGGGTGGTTTAAGGATTTACTCTTGCCTGGGGTTAGTGGGGGTGGTTTGGATTCTCCTTATGTAATGCTTTGAAAAGCTGACCTCAATTAAATTGGGGTTCAAGGGAACTGGAAAGTAAACATGACTCCCTATATAGAGAGAACCAACTGATTTAGGGATTGAAAGTACAGTATTGGGAATTGGGGGCTTCTTATGCTCAGTCATCCTATGATGGTTCATATTGTCACTAGGTAACTTTAGAGAATAGCATTTGGGGACAGGTGTGAGTGAAATACTAACTGACTTGCAACAAAACCCAGGGTGGGGGGTAAGGGGTTCAAATAACATCTTAAGGACAGTGTAGCATCTTCTGGTACCTTAAAAGGACTCCTGTCTCCATAACAAATCTACATTTTCCACTTATAGGGAACTTAGAGGACAGAGAAGAAAGACAAACTTAATAGATCCTTTCTGTTCTGTACACAGTTTAAAGTCACCCCACTATCATTCATTCATTCATGCAGGCATGCATTCCTTCAAACAAGCATTTACCAAGTGCAATGCATTGTGGGGAATGTAAAGAGAAATAAGACAGTCTCTGCATTCAAGTAAACTCTGTGTCTGTCTTTGAGGGAAACATCCCACAAATGTTCTTTCAAACTGAATTTAAATGCTATTGTCTTAGTACTAGAATTTCAGTGCCACATAGAGACCACATTTCTATTCCTTTTTTAACCCCCATGGCACACACCACAAGGCTATGTGCACAGACCAGCCATTTCCCAGCATGTATGTCAACATCGAGCCCTGACCCAGCTCCCCCACTTCCACCTTTGCACAGCCTGTGAAAACCACTCAGCTACGAGAGGTAAAGGCTGACTTTTTCCTGTTCTCTTTCCTCTTAAATTAGTGGATAGCATGGCTAGCATCCTTTCTTCCTACCTGCTGCCATTATATAGCATTGTCCTCAGAATGCACTTCTATCCAGCAAACTTTTAAGTAACTACTTTGTAGAAGGGATTTCAAAAGGCAAGGAACTGGGAATACCATACAAAGCCAAAAAAAGGAAATAGACCCTGCCTTCAAGGACCTTACATTCTACTGGGATGAAAAATTCCTGTGTTCCAAGAGACATACAAGGTAATATAAACCATAGCAAGTGGCAGAGAATACCAATAATTGGGAGCATCAGGAATGGTCTTTTTAATAGGTGGCCCTTGAGCTGATCTTTGAAGGAACTTAGTGATGAGGAAGAACCAAAGAAAAGGAGAATGGTGGACCATATGTGTGAAGGTGTAGGTAGGAAATAGAATGTTATATACAGGAAGCAGTTAACCAGACGGTTTGACTAGAACTGAAAGTATATGAAAGAGAATAAGATGGAAGTAAGTGGGAGCCAGATTGTGAGGAAGATTGTATATTTTATTCTAGAGCAGTATTAACCTTTTGTGTATCATGACCCATTTAATAGTTTGGTGAAGCCTACAGATCCCCTCTCAGAATGCTTTTTTATATCATAATTGAAGGAAATAATAAATTGCAATTACAGGTTAGTGAAAATGAAGTTATATTTTTTCCCATTCAAGTCCACAGACCTGTAAAACCCTATCCAAAGACCCATTAGGGTATTTGTGGACCCCCACATTAAGAACTTTTTTTTTAAAATTTAAACCCTTACCTTCCGTCTTACAGTCAATACTGTGTATTGGCTCCAAGGCAGAAGAGTGGTAAGGGTAGGCAATGGGGGTCAAGTGACTTGCCCAGGGTCACGCAGCTGGGAAGTGTCTGAGGCCAGATTTGAACCTAGGACCTCCTGTCTCTAGGCCTGGCTCTCAATCCACTGAGCTACCCAGCTGCCCCCATTAAGAACTTTTATTACAGATTTTAATAGGAAATAATTGAAGATTTTTTAAATTGTAGGGTAACATTTCAGGAATATCAATTTGCCAGTGGTGTGGAGGATGAACTGGAATGGAGAGACTTGGAGTAGGAAGTCCAAAGGGGAGACATTTTCTGTTTCATTAAAAAAAAAAGCTGGAATCAAAATAAGTGCAGCCAAGATTAGAAAGAAAGCAAGAAACTTGGCCAGGGAGAGGTGGGGGTGAGGGTAGGGGGGAGGTAGAGTTTACAGCCAGTTTCTCTGATCAAGGCCTCATTTATCAAATATATAAGAAATTGAGTCAAATTTATGAAAAAATATGAGTCATTCCCCAGTTAGTCAATGGTCAAAGGATCTGAACAGTTTTTAGAATTCAAAGTTATCTATAGTCACACGAAAAAATGTTCTAAATCACTATTGATTGATTAGAGAAATGCAAATTAAAACAACTCTGAGATACTACCTCACACCAACCAGATCAGCTAACTTGACAGAAAAATTAAATGATAAATGTTGGAGGGGATGTGGAAAAATTGGGATACTAATATACTATTTGATAGTGGATCTGTGATTATTCTGGAGAATAATTTGAAACTATGTCCATAGGGCTATAAAACTGCATATCCATTGAGCCAGCAATGTCACTAGTAGGTCTGTCTTCCAAAGAGATCAAAGCAAAAGGGAAAGGTCTTATATGTACGAAAATATTCAGAGCAACGCTTTTTGTGATGACAAAGAATTGAAAATTGAGGGGATGCTCATCATTTGGAGAATGGCTGAACAAGTTGGGGTATATTATTGTGATAGAATACTATTGTGTTATAAGAAATGACCAACAAGACAAATTCAGAAAAACTTGGGAAGACTTATATGACCTGGTACAAAGTGAAGTGAGCAGAACCAAGAAAACATTATACATAGTGACAGCAAAAAATGTAAGAATGATCAACAGTGAAAGACTTAGTTACTCTGATCGATACAATGATCCAAGACAATTCCAAAGGCTTATGATGAAAAATGCTATCTACCCTCAGAGAGAAAGTTTATGAAGTCTGAGTACAGTTTGGAGCATAATTTTTTTCACTTTGCATTTTTCTCATTCCCCTTTTCTTTTTGCAACATGGCTAATATGGAAACATGTTTTACATTATTTCACATGTATAATCGATATCACTCACGTTTCTTGTATTTTCAATGGATGAGGGAGGAGTGGGCAAGAGGGAGTTAATTCTGAACTCAAAATTTTTTTTAAAGTATGTTAAACAAATTATTTATTTATTTTTTAGCTGGAACTTTTGGTCTGCCTCTTAAAAGGTTGCTGACCCTTGTAGTAGAGTTAAGAAATGTGCTTTGAGTAAACAGTTTTCTAATATTCTGCCAAAAATGTATATCCTTAAGATCAATCTTGGCAGGGTAGTTAAAGTCTAAAATAAATGACTAATGCTTTCAAGGGCATTGCACCTGCAAAAGAAGAAACCAGGCATGGGCATGTGACGGAATATGAAATATCTTAAGGTTTTTGCTTATGGTAGAATAGTCAAAGTAGCTTATGGATTTTAATATAGGATCATCTCACAGAAAAGAGCTAGATATTGAGAATGAAGCAAATTGGCAACTCTAAAAGCTTCTTACAATACCTTTTTTTTTTTTTTAAGCAGCAGATCTGTACTTTGGTTATTGGATGACCCAACAAACATTGAGTCACAGCAGCAGAAAATTTAGAGAAGAAAGTCCAGGGAGATCTTTTAGTGTCCTTAGTGGTAGACTGCCTAAGGTGCCACAAACACAGGCTCTGAGGGCATCACCAGCATGTAATTTTAATAGTGTCGAAGCAGGAGCAGTCTAGCAGTCTCTCTCTGTCTTTCTCTCTCTGTCTCTATCTCTCTTTCTGTCACTGTCTCTTTCTCTGTCTCTCATTGCCCAAGTCTGTCACCAAAAGCAAGGTCCCTCGCTCTGATAGCAACACAGGAAGCAGCTAATCAAGTTGGCCAGTAGAGTGGCGAGCCACTTTCAGCTCTACTCAATTGTACATTCCTACTATAAATGCTGGTGGGGCTGGGAGGTGACTTTTCCATCAAGGCTCAGATGATAGCATGTTGTTCAGTGCTCTGATCTGACTTGGAAGCTGGAGGGAGAAGAGGGAGAGAGAAAGTCTGGGGTCTTTTAGTCTGCCTGATGGGAAAGAACACCAGCAATCAGCTGATCATCTCATCTCCAGGACCCTTTCAAGCAAAAGAGAATTAAGGGAATCAGCCAGTTTTTGACAATGGAAAAGACCTGTTCTTAGTCAGAAATCTTGATTTGTGTGTGTGTGTGTGTGTGTGTGTGTGTGTGTGTGTGTGTGTGTGTGTGTGTATTTATATATAGGGGGCAGCTGGGTAGCTCAGTGGATTGAGAGCCAGGCCTAGAGACAGGAGGTCCTAGGTTCAAGTCTGGCCTCAGGCACTTCCCAGCCGTGTGACCCTGGACAAGTCACTTAACCCTCATTGCCTAGCCAATTCACAGTATTGACTCCAAAATGGAAGGTAAGGGTTTTTAAAATAATATTAATATTTATATATGGAGAGAGAAAAAAAAGAGAGGGGAGGAGAGATAGAGAAATAGGGAAAGAGAGAGAGAGTGAGAGAGAGAGAGAGAGAGAGAGAGAGAGAGAGTTATATCTAGAGGGCGTTTCAAAATTTTTAGTGTCTGCTTCTCACAACACTCCCTTCACTCCCACATCCTCCCCACCTCCAAGGTCACATGGTTAAAGGGAGGTAAGTACAAGAAATTTCTTATCTGTTTCAGAGAAAAATGCAGACTTGTGCCCAGGGTTGCTAGCCCTCTTTAGAGAATAAATGTGGCCACACCTTCACTGTCCAATTTTATCTCCCACTATTCCCCCAGTTGTGCCTACTGTTCCTACCAGACAGATCTTTCACACTTTTCCACAAAGACACTGCTCTCATTTCTGCTTGATGCCTTTGCTTATTAATCTCTCCCACCCCCAAATTGTAACAAAAAAAATTAATTAGATTCGGTCAGAGGACCTGAGTTAGAATCCCAGTTTTGCTCCCCCTGTAATCCTAGGAAAATTATTTAACTAGTCTGAACCTCAGTTCCTTCCTCCATAAAATGAGGGTGGGAAAACTATGACATCTAGGATCCCTTCTAGCTCTAACATTCTATGCCTCCCACTTTCTTCCTCTCTGTCTACATGAAACTAACTCATCTTTCAAGACTAAACTCATCTCATTTCTTTCATGAAAACATCCATAATTATTCTAGCACATATTGATCTCTGACTTCAGATAATTCTGGTCTATAGGCCCAGATTAAAATGTAATTGGGAAATATTTAACAAAATAGAAAAATGAGTATCATTTCCACATTGTGATTTTCTCCATCACTGTTTCAATATGTCACAGGTCAGCATAAGAAATTAAATGGGAATTTTGGAGGGAGTTTTGACAACATAGAAGTTGTTTAGAAACTCAGAAATGCATAAGATATATGTATAGTTGTATAATATCAATGTATTTTATCTTTAAATTCCATAAATATCATAAACAGCAAACAAAAGAAAAAGAAAAAAAAGTCAGACTTCTCTGGTACAGAGGGCCAAAACATTTTATGCAGATCTCCCAGATTGAGGAGACACCACTACCCTAAGCCAGATGTGGAAGGGACACCTATACAAGAGAACACAGAGAAGATAATATGTGTTTTTCTAAGTCAGTATCTGGTTAACAGGGATCCTTCTGTACATTTTATTTTGAATTTGACACCACTGTTTTAGTTCATATAATTCCTTTTGATTCTAGGATGGTTAATGACAGAAATGCAGCATGGGATGGATTGTAGGAAGAATCTGGATTTAATCCTGACCCTACTTCTTACTGTATGGCCTCAAGTGGGCAAAGTTCTTAACCTCTCTGTGTCTGTTTTCTCTTCTGAAAAGGAATTTGGATTTGGTCTCTCAGGTCCCTTCTAGACAAATACTGTTCTCTCTCTGATGCATTATTTCATATTATCCCATCGGAGTGTATTTCCTGTTTCTTCAATGGGACTCTCAACTCAGAACGAGTAGGGTCATTGTTTGATACTCTTACATGGCCCCAGGATCCATCGTCATACCACTTCGAATGTAGCCAACTTCAATCAGATCTCTGAAGTGAACTAAGCAAGGTCATCCCTAGTCAGATTTGAACAGAGATCACCTAGGAATATCGAGTTGTTGTTTAGTCATCTCAATTGTGAATGACTCTTCAGGATTTTCTTGGCAAAGATCCTGGAGTGGTTTGGCATTTCCTCCTCCAGCTCTTCTTACAGATGAGGAAACTGAGGCAAAACACGGTTAAGTGACTTGCACTGGGTCACATAGCTGGTAAGTGTCTAGGATCAGATTTGAACTCAGGAAAGTAAACTTTCCTGACTTCAGGTCTGGCTTTCCATCTACTGTTCCACCTAACTGCCAGGAATACCAGGTGTTAGAGGTTAAAAGAGAAGCAACATTGCATAATGGATAAAGTATTGGCCTTAGAGGCAGGAAGACAGTTAGAATTCTGCCTCTGGCAGATGCTAGCTATCAGGGTTCTTCACCTTTTGGTGTCCAAATCTAAGTATCTAAGACTAAATTATGGAAAAGATGTTGATTTCTACTGAGAGTTTCCTATGCCAATGAAACCAAAGGTCAAGTCCTAAATGATTTTTTTTTTCTCGAAATGTGTTTTGTCTTAAATCTGTACTTGGTGATTTCACCAGCATCCCTTATTTAAGCAGAAACGTCCTCCACCAAGACAATTCTGAAACTCATTAGTAACTTAGTCTTGAAGAGTTGCATTTGGGGGACTAAAATTTCTGACTCACTCACAGTCATAGGCAGGAATCGGGCCCAAGGCTTGATGACTCCAAGGCTGGCCTTCTATTCACTATATGTTGCTGCTTCCCTGAGCAGGTAGTAAATACCTGGATTGAAATCAGAGATGAGATCTCAGGACTGGATGGAGGAATAAAGAAAACTGAGCAGACCAGATTGCTTTCATCAACCTGAAGTCCTTTGATAAGAAAAGTTCATAGACTGTGGAAGTAGAAACACAGAAGAAAAACAACTGCTTGATCACATGGGTTGATGGGGATATGATTGGGGAAGTAGGCTCTAAGCAATCACCCTAGTGCAAATATTAATAATATGGAAATAGGTCTTGATCAATGACACATACAAAACCCAGTGGAATTGCGCATTGAAGGGGGGGGAGAAGGGGAGGAAAAGAATATAAATCATGTTAACCATAGAAAAATATTCTAAATCAATTAATTAAATAAACAATTTCAACTAAAAAAAAAGAAAAAAGAAAACTTCATAGAAAAAAACTCTAAGGGAGAACTAAGAAACTGGAGTTAAACGATGAACCTTTATCAAGCCCCAAAGTTCATAAAAACAACTTGAGGTCATATGTAAATCAGACATCCTGTTCTGCAGCCTGTCCTGACCAGGGAGACTGATTCACATTGGATGTTTGTGGTTAAGGTTTCCATGCTTTCTGGAAAGGGAGGAGTCTTGGTTCCGTCACTAGCTATAAGAACCTGGCCAAATTACTTCACCGTTCTGGGTCACATCTATAAAATGAGTGAGTTGGACTGGACGACCTTTCAGATACTTTCCACTTCAGACATTCTGTATTCTAAGGTCCTTTCCAGCTTGGACATTCTACATTGTAAGGTGCCTTATAGCACTTAGAGCCTATATTCCTTCTCTCTCTAATGTTCTGAGTTTTAAGGTTACTTCCAACTCTAACATGTTCTATTTTATGTCCTTAGATCCCTTATAATTCTAAAAGTCTGTGTTCTAAGGTTTCTTCTAGCTCTGACATTATACATTTTTTGTTCTAAGATAGTGACTCAAACTTCTCAGGATCTCTATACATCTTTTAAAAATTAAATGATTTTATGGTATGTTATATTAATTATATTGTTAATTATGTTGTGTTGTTATGTAATATATCATATTGCATCATATCATATCATATTATATTAATTATATTACATTATATCATAGTATATTATATATTGATTCCAAGGCAATAAAGGTTAATTAATAAATAATATTATATTGTGTCATAATAATATAATATATATTAAATTTAAAAAAATTAATAAAAAGGTTAACCCCTAGACCTCTATACATTCTTTAAAAAATTATTGGGAATACTCCAAAGAGATTTTGTTTATAGGAATTATATCTATCAATATTTGTTGTATTAGAAATTTAAACATTTTAGTATTATTATTAAAAGAGTTTTACTCTTACCAACCTCATAAAAGGGAGGTCCCCAAACCAAACTTTGAGAAGCTCTGTTTGAAAGTAATTTCTAGATCTCAGATTCTAGATTCGAAGTTCCCTTTTAACTTGAACCTTCCATGTTCCAGTTCCCTTCCAGCTCTGACAAGCTACATTTTATATTCCAGATTCCTATCAGCTTAGACATTCTACAATTGATTAGCTCAGAGTATCTTTTTCTCTTTTAGCCTAGAGATTTCTCATCACTGGAGTTTTTCTGGCTAGGTTGGGGAAGCCCCATAGACTATCTGTGGTCACAACAAAAAAAAGACTGATGTAGAGAAGAGGCCCTTGGACCCCTTCCTCTAGTACCTCCCTTTGGTTCAAACCTGGTGAGGCAGGAAGTGGTTCTGGGGAGCAGTATGGGTGTGTCTTGTCTTCATTATTATTGTACCTTTTAATTCAATGACTGCTCAGTTTCTTTGCATGCCTAAGCCTTTGAAGTAAAGGATATCTGAGGCCTTACCTAACTGGAAAGTAAATTCAAGAATTTGCTGATAGTGGAGCTGTACTTTCTCTTTGGGAAAAATTGAATATCAAAAAGATTTTTTGTTTTCATATTAACTCACTTTTCCAGAGTACTTAATGGTTCATAAGGTATTTTCCTCATTATAAGCCCATGAGGGAGGATGAAAAAATATGTAGATACACCTCTGCTGTTTTACAGATGAGAAAACTGAGTCATATGGCCATGGTTATACAGCTAGTGAGTTATCAAAGCTGGAACTTTATTGAGCAAGCACCTAGCAAACCCCTATGTACCAGGTGCCGGGGATACAAAGAGAAGGAACAAGCATTTATTAAGCACCTTTCTTGAGACACTACACTGAGCACTTTAAAAAATTATCTCATATTACCTACCATCTTAGGGAGGGTGCATAGGTAGGAGGGAAGGAGAGAACTTGTATTGCAAAATGTCAGAAAACAATTATTAAAAATTGTATTAGTATATATAAAAATAATAAAATAAAATATTATCTCATTTGATCATCACAACAATCCTCTGAGGTAGATGACTTTATTTATCCTCATTTTATTTTATTATTATGTAAAATACATTTTAAATTGATCATTGTTGTAAAAGCAAACTCATACAAAACAAAAATCCCAAAATAAAACCATAAATATTCTGATGTAAAAGATCATATGTTTTGATCTGCATCCATCTGACTCCAACAGTTCTTTCTCTGGAGGTGGATAGCATTCCCCATCATAAGTCTTTCAGCATTGTTGCAGATCATTGCATTGTTGAAAGTAGCCAAGGTACATCATCATACAATATTGCTGTTGCTGTGTAGGATGCTCTTCTGGTTCTGCTTATTTCATTCTGCATCAGTGTAGACAGATCTTTCCAGCTTTTTTCTGAAATCATCTTGCTTATCATTTCTTATAGCACAATAATATTCCAACATCAATATATGTCACAATTTGTTCAGCCATTCCCCAACTGATGGACATCTCCTCATTTTCTAATTCTTTGCCACCACAAAAAGAGTTTCTATAAATATTTTTGTACAAGTAGGTCCTTTCCCCTTTTCTATTATCTCTTTGGGGTACAGACCCAGTAATGGTATTACAGGATCAAAGGATGTGCACAGTTCTATAGCCCTTTGGGCTTAGTTCCAAATTACCCTCCAGAATGGTTGGATCAATTCACAACTCTACCAACAATGCAGGAGTGCTTCAATTTTTCCACATCCTCTCCAACATTTATCACTTTCCTTTACTATCATATTGGCCAATCCCTGCAGCATTGTTTTAATTTGCATTTCTCTAATCCAGAGTGATTTGGAACATTTTTTCATATGATTATTGATATCTTTGTCCAGAAATTATTTGTTCATATTCTTTGACCTTTAGCAGTTGGGGAATGGCTTATATTCTTATAAATTTGACTTAGTTCTCTATAAATTTGAGAAATTAGACCTCTTTGTCAGAGAAACTTTTTATACAATTTTCCCCTAGTTTGTTGTTTCCCTTCTAATCTTAGTTACTTTAGGTTTTTTTAAATAAGAGCTTTTTAATGTATTAAAACCAAAATTATTTATTTTACATTTTGCAATGTTCTCTCTCTCTTGTTTGGTAATAAATTCTTCCCTTCTCCAACAATCTGCCAGGTAAACCATTCCCCTAATTTTGTAATGGTATCCTCTTTATATCTAAATCATATACTCATTTTGATCTTATCTTGGTATATGGTATGAGATATTGATCTATACCTAGTTTCTGCCACACTGTTTTCCAATTTTCCCAGCAATTTTTGTTGGTCAGTTCTTGTTCCAAATGCTGGCATCTTTGATTTATCCCCATTTTAAGAAAAACTCTTACCTTCTGTCTTAAAATTGATACCAAGTATCAGTTCTATCTTCCATGAGAAGAGTGGCAAGAGCCAGGCAATCTGGGTTAAGTGACTCACTCAAGGTCCCATAGCTAGGAAGTATCTGAGGTCAGGTTTGACTCTAGGTCCTCCCAATTCCAAGCCTGGCTGTAAATACTTTTGCAAAAGCCATATTGAGCCAGGATAGTTGCCAGTTACTGAGGTTGGAATGCGGAATGCAGGGGTGGCATGAGCTGGCATGAGATCAAAAAGTCGGTTAAGAGCACCCTATAAATTGAGGCTGATTCCTATTCTCAGGGTCTTAGTCTGGAGAATGGTGGGAGGGTAGGCATTTCAAAATGGTCTCTATGCTAAGATTCAGTTATACTTTATAAGAATAGTTACCTAGGCTCATTGCTCATCCAGTGTTATCAACATCCATTCCTATACATTATCAATAATATACAACTTTCTAAACACCAACAAGAAGATAAATATTGAAGATCAACTCTGTTAAGCCAAGCCAACTTGAATTAGGTTAGAACAGTGATGGGCAAACTTTTTAAAGAGGGGGCCAAAAGAAAGGAAATGCTCATCTGTCAGTCTGTTTCTAAGGCAACTCTTTTAAAGTTTCATTGTATTGTATCCTACTCATGTCAGATTAGGAATAATGTCGTGCAGGGGGCCACATCTGGCCCCCAGGCAGTAGTTTGCCTGTCACTGGGCTAGAACATCCAGCAACTGAAGTCAGGCCTTTAGGCCTGGCTAAGCCAATTAGCTTGGCAAGATCAGTGAATCAGCTTCAACTGAAAACTCCTGAAGATTTATTATAGGCTTACTTAAACAAGGTTCTAGGATTCATTCCCAATCCCTCTTTCCTCCTTATTGCAACCCATCCTTTTCCTATCCTTGTTTACCTTCATTAAACTAGTTTTAAAAAATTTGTATTGACCTGATCAGAGTTGAAGACTCTTAGGGGAAAGGTGTCAGTTAAAACTCCTCCTTTCTTTCATCAAGCTCATTCCAGTGATTATTGATCTTTTATCATCAAGATCAACATCACAACCAACACATCACAGTCAGTTATAACCTCTTTTAATAGTTTGAGTTTACTAATACTCATTACATCTAAAGAACTGAGTTTACTTAGTACTGACAGTTGGGGAAGAATCTTTTATTTTCTCATTGGTCAGTTATGAAGGGGGAATCAACCAAGTGGTGGGGTCTATCAGCTGGTTTAACACAGATCACACCCAGCTGCAGAGTCACTTAATTCTACTTAAAGCAACATCATTCAGTTGTGTTAAACCACCCAGATAAAGGGTCTCATAACCTCCTTTACATGGTGCTGTATCCACTGTGCTACACAGCTGCCCAGGATCCCCATTTTTATAGGAGAGGAAACTGAGGCAGGTGGAAGGTAAGTGCATTGCCTTGGGTCACAAAGCTGGCAAGTATCTGATTTGAAGCCAGGTCTTACTGACTCTAGACCCAGTTATATTTTTCCACCTAGCTGCCACTAAAAAACAAAAGAGAGAGAAAAGAAATACTTCCTGCCCTCCAGGAACTTCCATTTAATGGGTGGGAGGGGAGTTAAGGGGGAAAGGTATAGAATATGAATAATGCTGCAATGTGGATATAGAGTAATTTCCATGAAATGGTGGTAGAATCTTAAGGAATAGGGAATTGGGATGAAGTTGGCTTCCTGTAGGCAGATACTGGAATGTGGTAGTGGTAAGGAGGAAGGGCATTCCAGGCATGGCAGACAGCCATGGAGGTGGAGAAATAGACCATTATGTGGAGGGAATAACAAGTAGGCAGGTCTGGCTAGAGTGAATAAAGAAATAAGCCTACAAAAGGAGGTTAGGTCCAGATTAGAACATCCCTTAAAAGCTAAAGAGAGAAGTTTGTATTCTCTCCTAGAGACCAGAAGAGGCTTCTGAAGCTTCTTGAGGTGGGGAGTGACTTGGTCAGACTTGGACTTTTGCAATATGTTGGTCAGTTGTTTGGAGGATATGATGGAGAGTCATGAGACTGGATCCATGGAAACCATTTGGGGGACTATTGTAATAGTCCAGGCAAAAGGTGATGAGACTTGAACTAGGGTGGCGACTGAATAGAGAAGGCCTTTTGACTCCAAGTCCAGTGTTCTTTGCACCATGTAATCTTATTGTTATATCATATAACTATCTATTTACTATGGATACCAGGAATTTGGGACAGCTAGGTGGTGCAATGGATAGAGTATTGGGTTTGAGTTCAGGAAGACTGATCTCCTTGAGTTCAAATCTGGCTTCATACATCTGCCAGTTGTGTGGCTCTGGGCAAGTCACTTAACCCTGTTTTACCTCAGTTTCCTCATCTATGAAATGAGCTGGAGAAGGAAATAGCAAATCAGTCCAGTGTCTTTGCAAAGAGAAATCAGAATTGGGGTCATGAAGAGTCAGACACAACTGAAAAACAACTAAACAACAAACTAGGGAGTGACATAGTCAGACCTGGACTTTTGCAATATGTTTGTCAGCTATTTGGAGGAATCTAGATAGTTTTGTAATGAATATGCACAGTGGGATTAGCTGTTTAATGGAGACCTGCACCATTCATCGAATATAACTGACTTCTTTAGTAGCAGCAATGCAATGATCCAGGGACTTATGAGGAAGAACGTTATCCATATCCAGAGGAAGAACTGTGGGAGTGGAAACACAGAAGAAAAACAACTGCTTGATCACATGGGTCTTTTGGGATATGACTGGGGATGTAGACTCTAAACGATCACCAGAGTGCAAATATCAATATTATGGAAATAGGTAGGGGCAGCTGGGTAGCTCAGTGGATTGAGAGTCAGGCCTAGAGATGGAAGGTCCTAGGTTCAAATCTGGCCTCAGACACTTCCCAGCTGTGTGAACCTGGGCAACCCATTGCCCACCCTTACCACTCTTCCACCTAGGAGCCAATACACAGAAGTTAAGGGTTAAAAAAAAAAGAAATAGGTGTTGATCAATGATACATGTAAAACCCAGTAGAATTGTGTGTTGGCTACCAGAGGAGCCTGGGAGGGAAAATACAAATCATGTAACCATGGGAAAATATTCTAAATTAAGTAAACTTAATTTTAAAAAAAGACCTGTGCTATTGCCTAGCTTTATGGTCTGGGGTGAGTAACTTTCCTTTTCTGGACCTCATTTTCTTCATCTTTAAAAGGAAATGATTAGACTAGTTAAACCTTTCCATTTTTAATAGTTTTTGTATTTGTAGCATCCCTTCCAGGGCTACCCTCCTCTAACTTGTCCTTGAAGTCACTGGGAAGTGACTATTCCCAGGTTCTATGGGTCTGTTTTTCTATTAATTAATATAATCAATCATTCATGCAATATATAAGCTTTAATAGAGTATACAATAAACCCAGTTTTGCCCAAGTTCAAATTCAGCCTCAGACATTGTCTAGGTGTGTGAACCTGAGCAAGTTAGTTACTTAAGCTCTTTCAGCCTCAGTTTCTTTATCTATAAAATGAGAATTATTATAGCACCTACCTCAAAGGGTCATTTTGAGTATCAAATGAGGCACTATATATGTACATGTGTATAGCCCTTAGCAAGTACTAGATAAAAGCTAACCATTATTATTTCAAGTTATTCCACCCATAAACATAGGGTCTGCTCTCCCACAAATTCCTGGGATGAATGGGCACATCTATGGAGTTCATTTTTAGAGAGGAATATAATTATGGAACATAGTCACTGAGAAAGCTCTCCTTTTCTTGTGGATGCATCATCTTTTTCTGCATATGTCAGATGTTCTGCATATGATGTCATCATTCTGCATATGATGTACTGCCCAGGCCTTCTCCCTACTAGGTAAGATTTCCTCCTGGGCAAGTAGTTCCACTGGAAGATGTCAGAGCTGATGGGGTGGAGGAAGGAGAGAGCATCCCCTTCCCTCCAATGGGGAAGACATCATTCCCTTTCAAAAGCTGGATTCTACTGTGATAGCTGGAACATTTCTCAATATCAAGAGCTCATCCTTGTCACAGCTGTCTCCTGCCTTGACTGACTTCCAAGGAAGCGTCTTGCCTCTTTTTATGAATAGAATTTATTTCCAGGCTTCTCAGCCCCTTCCTCCCCTGCCTGCACCATAGAAAGGATCATCTGGCAAACAGATACATATATAGAGATTGTCTTTTGTGTTTCCATTTTTCAGTTCATTCTCTGGAAGTGAACATTCACAAGTTATTCTTCAGATGTTAAATCTGTAGTTATATGTATGTTCTCTTAGTTCTACCTGTTTCATTCTTCATTATCTCATGTAGTTCTTTCCAAGTTTAAAAAAATAATCTGCTCATCATTTCTTACAGAGCAGGAGTATTCTATCACAGTCATAAACAATTTGTTTAGCCATTCCCCAACTGACAGACATCCCTTTGATTTCCAGTTCTTTGCCACCACAAAGAGTGCTGCTTTTTAAAGGGCAGTTGTGGCATGGCTGATCCTTTAGCTTTTTCAGTTCTATCAAGTTTGATGAAGGGATTTCTTGACACTTTATAATGGGGTAACAAAACATTGGCACTTCTTTGCATTTCATTTAATATCATAACCTCAAAGGAAAGACAAATACATAAATAACTAGAATACAAGGCAGAATAAGAGAACAAGATATATTATTAGATATATAAACAAAAGATAACAGATGTCCAGATGAGAGAGAGAGAGAGACAGACAGACAGACACAGAGAGAGAGAGAGAGTTCATATTTGGTTGAAGAAATTAAGACAAATTTCACATAGGAAGTGATATTCATTTTGAGTCTTAACTGGCAGTTGGTGGTGATAGAGCCCTGGGTCTGGAGTTGGAAGGACCTGGATTCAAATCTGGTCTCAGACACTTCCTAGCTGTGTGACCATGGGTAAGTTACTTAACCCCAATTACCTTGCCCTTACTGCTCTTCTGCCTTAGAACTGACACAGCATCAATTCTAAGACAGAAGTAAGGAGTTTGGGGTTTTTTTAAAGAATTTTTTAAAACTCATACCTCCCATCTTAGAATCAGTACTGTGTATTGGTTCCAAGGCAAAAGAGTGGTAAGAGCTAGGCAATGGAGGCAATGACTTGCCCAGGGTCACATAGCTAGGAAGTGTCTGAGATCAGATTTGAATCCAGGACCTCCTGTCTCTAAGCCTGGCTCTCAATCCATTGAGCCACCCAGCTGCTCCCCAAAGAAAATTTTTAAAAAAGACTTCAGCTCTTTTTCTGACTCCTTTTTATAGCATTATAACCTTAGACTTAACCTCTTGTGACTCATTTATTTCATGTTTTAGGGAGAGAAATATCTGTCCTTCCTATCTGACAGGGTTGTTATATGTAAGATTAATGAGAGTGTGATTTCTTTTTTTCATAACCATAAACTTATTTGTTTTGGGGAGGTGTAGAGGAAGAGAAAAACTATGTGGGGAATTCCCAGGGTAGAAATTCCCTCCACTAATGCAGGTGGCTGGCAAGTTTGTAACTTACTCTTTAAGAGCTTCCTGAGACACTAAGAGATTAAGAGAATTATCCATGGTCTCACAGCTAATGTATGTCCAAGACAATACTTGAATTTTAGTGTTCCTGACCTATTACTTACTGGTCCTCTAACCATAGCCTGTACTGTCTCATTTTGATTATTCTGTTATATATTTTTTTTCCTTCTCCAAGCTCCAGAGGTTAAAAGATTTTTAATTATTCATAGCAGAGTCCCTGAGCACGCTAATTTCCCACCAAAGAGACAAAACCTTTCTTTTCCCATTTCTCCTTCTAGTACACAAAACAGGGGATTCTCATACATAACTATTGCTAGTATGTTAGCAAGGCTGGAACTTGAAAGGCCAGAATTCCTTCAGTTCCACAGCCAAGTTCCCACAACACCCCTGTTGACTGAGCCACCATCCCCTCTCTTGTTATGGCCAGCGGGGACTGCCAGCACTGGTGATGAAAATGTATCACCAGCCCCGTCGTCTCTGTAACCAAGGATACTCCGGTTCCCTGAGTGGTACCAGTCCACAGTGTCTGACTTGCCTATTAAGACAAATCTATGCCCTCCCACACATAGACTGCAGTTTTGCTGGGCTTATTTCATGTACAGAATGGTAAAGAATCCAAGTCATCTTCAGTAGGAAGTTTCCATAATATCTTGAAAACCCAAGCAAGAAAGATAAGGGAGACCATACAGACCACCCTCACTTTGGGCAACGGCTGAAGACTGATAGGTGAAGTCAGTTTGGGGCAATTGAAGTAGTATATATGCTCTCCAGATTCCATAGCCTGGCATTCAAGGTTCCATCCTACCTTTTTGTGACCTTATTTTACATTCCTTATCTTCATCTCAGGCAGTGACACTAATGAACCATCTCCCCTGTTTTGTTTTACTATCCCCTGCCTTGGAGCCCTCTCATGCCCTGCAGTGGACTCCCTTCTCATTTCTGCTAGTCTAATTCCTTCTTTCTTTTTTGAGGGCTCAATTAAATTGCCACCACTTCCCATGAGCCTTTCCTTGACCTTTACAGCTGAAACTATTCTCCCCCTCTGCAAATTTTCCCACGGTACTCTGGGTCTCTCCATTGCCCTATAACAACCTACCCAACATTATACCTTATTGGCATACAGACTAGATCCATCTCTGATAGAACGTAAGCACCTTGAGATCAGTGACTGTCATTCATCTTCTTATTTCCAAAATATCTTGAGCAGAGTGGGTGCTTAATGAATACCTATTGAATTTAATAGGATTTTCAAGGTGTTTTCTCCTTTCTCATTGATCTTCAGGCTTCAGGGATTTCTGACATCAAAGCTAGGTTTTTCTTTTTTCTCCCAGGCAGTTAGCAAATATAAATAATCTCAGAAATGATTCAGAGGAGCTGCTTTTGCAAAGGGCATAAGAATCCTGTATATGTGCATGTACATATATAAAACACATATGTCTACCTAGGTATGTTTTTACATATTATATGTACATAGTTACATGTAAAAATAGTGGGGTAGCTAAATTATGCAGAAGATAGACAGGCCCGGAGTCAGACTCATTTCTTTGGGTTTGAATTTGGCTTCAGACACTTACTAGCTATGTGATCCTGGGCAAGTTACTTAACCTTGTTTGCCTCAGTTTACTCATCTGTAAAATGACCTGGAAAAGGAAATGGCAAGCCACTCCAGTATCTTTGCCAAGATCACAAAGAGTCAGATACTAAGGAAAGGATTGAACAATCATACATATTCACAAACACTCATCTGTTTTAGAAGTTCATTCATTTATTTATTGGCTCTGAACATATAGATAGTTGAACCACAACCACCTCCATCTTGGTCCCTCTTTTACAGATTAAAATTTCTGAGGTCAATGAATTTAAGAGACTTGTTTGGTGTCACATAGCTAGTTAAGTTAAGGAGGCTGAAAGTCAAAGTAGAACTAAGAAACAAAACTAGGTCCTTTGATTCTAAATCCAGAGCTATTTCCATTCCTTTCCATGAGAACCATTCTGGTTTAAAAAAAAAAAAAAATGAAAGGTTTGAGGAACTTAGATCTAGAAGAATCAGAGAAGTCCAGCATTGGAAGGGATCTTAGGAGAAGTTTAACTTTGTTTTACAGATGAGGAAGGAGGGAAATAACCAGCACAACTAGGATTAGTGCTGAGTCCAGGTCTGCTGACTCCCAGGCAATTGACTTCTCTGCTTCATTATGCTCCCTCCCACCTCCCTGGATGTCAGGTTGCCGGGTGGGTGGGTACAGAGGACAGGAAAGGGGAAGTTGGCTTTGAACAGATTATGCCCTTGTTGGGCTGTGGCTTTTAACTGTTACCACAGTTCAAAACAGGAAGGTGTACTCACAAGAGCACTTAAGGGTGAAATACCTCGGTCATCTGCACAGGCATTTGGGACGATTCTTTTCTTCATCACATCCAGAGACTATTAGTCCTGTGATTGGTAGGTCTCAAAGAATATAAGTTTAGGACTTTCAGGCTGTCAGTGTACCCTGTACTTATTTTGGCTTGGCTTCTGCCCATTGGATTCTGTTCTTATGTGAGTGATTGGGGATTTTTCTTTTCTGTTTTTCTTTCATTTTTTTCCTTTGTTCCTTGTTCCATCTTTCTTCTTTTTCTTCTGAGTTTCCTTCTTTCTTTCTTCCTCTCTTCCTTCCTCCCCCCCTTCTTTCCTCTTTTCCTTCCTTCCTTCTTCCCTGTCCTTCCCTCATTCCTTTCCTCCTTCCTTCTTCCTTCCTTTTTCTCTTTTTCTTTTCTCTTTCTTCCTTTGTCTTTCTTTATCTCTTTCCTTTTCTCCCTATCTCTCCTCTCCTTTTCTCTTTCTTTCTTTCTTTCTTTCTTTCTTTCTTTCTTTCTTTCTTTCTTTCTTTCTTTC